>NC_092295.1:5455235-5517735 GCF_036320965.1 Panulirus ornatus
ATCAGCGGATGTGTGTGGGGGGGGAGGCTGGTCGCCTCCTGCATCACAAATCTTACACGACAAATGTCAAATTCAAACTGGGAATATCTTTCCAGCTTGAGACATTCACCAAGTCTAGGCCTAGGATTATGGATCCGGTGCCCGAGGAGAAAATAACAATATAAGCTAAGCTGTTGCCCCAACTGTGTTTTTAGCCTCCCCGATATATGATTTTGTGTCGTCAAAGGCTTTAGCCGCTGAGGGCTCTTCTTCCATAAATCTTCCAGCTTAAGCCGAGAGCATTAGCTGGGATAGGTGTCCGTTATCCTTCCAAAGCAAATTGTTTTTCAGGTTCGACATTTTGACGGAATGGAAAATGTCCTGCGGACCAAAAAAAAAAAGCAAGGAAAAAAGCCTAAAAGTGCTTACGTTTTTCCTTGGCTGTAATTCCGATGTGTTGCAACAAAAACAACATTTGAGTTCGGGGTGTTGAAGAGAACACTAGTTCCCGATCACAGTCGTGTGCCTCACGTTTTGGCTTCAATTGTAAAATTGAGATAAGCGTGTCTAGAATGACATTTAGGATTATCCTTTCCTTTTTCTGTTTCCTTTAGGTATAAGATCTAGCTGTTAATCATGATAATCCCAAGCTTATTTTGGCTAATTACTAAGTTCTCACCAAAAGAAAAATAACTTCTGTATCAGCCAAGGATGGAGTGTTTGTAGTCAGCTTATCATCTATTGTATTAATAGAATGATAACACTCTTATTCTTAGTTGTTATCTTTGCTACTTAATGGATGATAACCTGATTGTGACCAGGCCCTCTAAGGCGAGGTCTAAAGCCATGATATCATTATGACTCAAGGATCGCATAGTCGTTCTCAAATGTCGTCCAGTCCTACTGGAGGGTCGTATCGTTGTGTTGAATGACTGTACCGTCGTAATCAGGGGTCGTACTGTTATGTCTAAAGATCATATCATTGCATTTAGGGTTTATAACCGTCGTGCTTTGGGGAAAAGTGTCCTTTCAAATTGTCGTACCGTCGGTCTCAAGGGTCGTGCTTAAGGATTATACCGTCGTACTCAAGGGTCGTATCATCGTGCTCAAGGGTCATATCGTCGTGCTCAAGGAGTCGCACCATCAACGACAAGAGCTTAACTAATACCATACGCGATTTCACAACGACACCAAACAACATAGCTGAAGGCTCCGTCTAATTTCGAGCCATTTGACTAACCAAACAGATAAGCGGCTGCTGGCTGGATGCAGTTCTCCCAAAGTAGCCAGGGAATAAAAACGTCTATTCACAGATTTCCCTGGGATAGCGTGAGGCACAGTGGAGGTGGGAATGGCTTTGGTGGGGAACCTTGGGTGATAGCGATTCTCCACCAAAGCCTCCCACCTCCTCTCCCCCCCACCACCACCACACCCTACCACCCCACCAGTTCCCCCCAAACACACACCTATAGCGAGGTGGACTCAACCTCCTCCCTTGCCGTCACAGCAAACCTCTCTCTCTCTCTCTCTCTCTCTCTCTCTCTCTCTCTCTCTCTCTCTCTCTCTCTCTCTCTCTCTCTCTCTCTCTCTCTCTCTCTCTCTCTCTCTCTCTCTCTCTCTCTCTTTACCAGCCTCACCACCCAAGCGTGGAGGGAAAAATCATTTATGGATCTATTATAGACTATGAAACCCAGTGGATTGAAAAGACGATGCTTCCTGGGGTTTCCATAGCTTGGGGGCCTCTCTTCCCTCAAGCCTTTACTCATGGCCAAGTCCAATAATATTTTTGTTGTTATGTTAGATATACAGAAGGTACCCGCTCACGTAGCGACTTGACTTTTGGGAAATGGAACACACGATCCTTAGTGTACATATCAAGACGCAACAGTGATTTGTTCCCATTATTCTTAGCAGGGGTGTGGTTTGTTCAAACTATTCCTAAGACCCAATCAAGAAGATTATTTGTTATATATGGTTTTGTTAATGGGTCTACAAAGGATGTATTTTTTTTTTAGCTACACACAAACCTTTGCTTTTCACCACCAGAATCTTGTATACTTCCTTCGACTCTGTTCATCATGCATGCATGACACAAGGCATAAATGCCATGAGGTGTTTAAGACCACTTAATGTGAGACTGTAGATGGTTACATGGCACATCCCTAGGCAGGACAAGAGAAGTCAGTAGCGAAGCGATTCCATGGCAATCATAAAGCACGCGGTGGTCAACCAGGCTGGGCAGTGAGAGGGAGAGAGGTGGTCTGTCTCGGGCAGTATGACCAACCCTCTCCTCTCCCACCTCTCTCTCTCTCTCTCTCTCTCTCTCTCTCTCTCTCTCTCTCTCTCTCTCTCTCTCTCTCTCTCTCTCTCTCTCTCTCTCTCTCTCTCTCTCTCTCTCTCTCCCTCACCCCTTTCTAGACCCACCAACCCCTTCAAACACCTCCCATCCTCACCCCCACTAGACCGCTTGCTTGTCACCAACCCAGAGAGTTAGTGGGACAAACCTCGTTCTTTCGAACCCCCACACACCCCCCCTCCTGTACAAACACACACACACACACACACACACACACACACACACACACACACACACACACACACACACACACACACACACACATGATGCATCTTACCTATAGCGCCGCTAGGAGCAACCCCTTCTCATGCTGCTGTCGATGGAATGCGTATCACGTGCATATTTCTGAGAAGGTATATCCCTATGGGTGGATGTATGCATGGTGATCGCCTATCACTGACGATCTCCAAAGATTAGCAGTTGATCTCTTCCCCTTATCTATGGGTAATGGTCTCCCTCATTACCTCCTTATGGGACAACTTGTTACTTGTTACAATGTAGTGAGAAATATATATAATACATTACATCTGCTTGATTCAGGAATGATATTTTGTCTGGAAAATTTTCATAGGGACAAAAATGATGTTTGGGATGATGTCCTTGAGACGCTCTGTGGAAGGAAGTCTGACATCATTATGCTGTCTGAGTCTAACATCATTAATTTTGTTGCCTGAGGAAAAAAAAAATCCTTTTCCTCTAACACGCTCTTTGTGTGAGCATAGCGTCAGAAATATGCCATGTGGGGTAATCTGATGTCAGTGAGGTGCTGTCTAGGAAAAACATTCGTTACTAACATATCTGTGAGAGTTTGACGTCACTGATTTATTCCTTTGGGTGATTTGAAGTTATTGGTATGCTCTGAGGGAGACAATGATGTCAGGAATAATCAGCGTTGGGATGTGTGACGTCAGTAACATGTGGACAAGGAGGACTGCTATCAATAATGATATGTTTGAAGGACTAGGACATCAGAAACATACTGTTTGGCAGGGTGTATCAATAAGATATTGTCCAAGACTATATGATACTAATGATATATATCATTCATAAGAATATGATATAAAGTTCATATCTTTTGGAAAACTTTGATGTCTCTGAAAAGCTTCACAGGATATTAGGCATTAGCAATATGCTGTGTACCAGATCCTAAAGTTAATACCACGCTGCTTGATATCATTTGACACCATGCTTCTTAGGAGCTAATGACATCAGTAATATTTCTCTAGAAATGTCACATTGATTTATTCTTTCAATGAGGATCTGATGTCAATGTGTTGTCTAGCTGTGTGGGATATCAGCAACCACTTCTTTGAGGGAGTGACATCAATAAAATGCCGTTTTGGAGCGTGAAGTCCAAAAGCTTACCCCTGATGGAGTGTGACATCAATGATACATCACCTGGGAAAGGAAGTAACAGACGTCTTTAACATCGTCATCCCAAATAGTGTGTGACATCATCGGTGATTAACTATAATGAAGCTAATGTTATGACCTCAAAATGTCTTCAGATAATGCGCAAAACCCGGGGCTTTATCCTTTTCTTGAGGAATTTGATCTGTAACGGTGCAAGTAAAACGTTTGCCTTAAGAGTTTTTTCTGTAAGATTTATTCATCTATTCTCCTATTTCTAAAGAGGAAAAAGAGAGAAGGGGTATTTCAAGACGTTAAGAGATAGAAATCTCTAATAAATCAATATAATGTCTGAATTTCATCACCTGGCATTGTCTGAAGTTAATAACATAATGACTTAAATAATCTGACATCAATCATTCATTTCATGTGACCTATCTGAAGTCAATCTTTGGTTGTCTGGCAAGAGTATTCTAAGTGATCTTATGTTCACATCATGTTGTATAACCCCTTGTACACACTGGTACTAGCTACTCTAGGGTTGTATCTCTCCTTTGACCTAACCCCGAAGGATCTGGTCAAAGGCCAGGCCATCGTGGAGGTCGTGTTTAAGAGTCGTGTTGTCGTCACGCGCAAGGGTCTTATCTTCTTGCTTAACGGTCATGCCGTTATGCTCATGGGTCATACTGTCGTACTGAAGCATTGTAGTGATGCAATCATGGGTAATATAGTCGTGATTAAGGGTCGTGCTCTTGAGCTTAAGGGTCGTAGCCCCGTGCTCAGGAGTCATGCCATCTCGCTTATAGGTCATAATGTCGTGTTCAAGGGTCGTACCTTCGTGCTCAAGGGTCCTATGGCCATGTCCAAGGGTCGAACCGTCGTGTTCAAGGTTCGCATCGTCGTCTTCAAGGGTCGAACCGTAGCACTCAATATTCATATCACACGATCAAAAATCTAACGTAAGAGATATGATGTCATGACCTTAAAAAAACAAATACCATGTTGTACGAAACAGTATGACGTCATCATATAGGTCACTACCCATATCTGATGTCTTTACCCTCAAGATTTCATAATGACTTTCATAAGGTTCTCTGATGTCATAATAATGAAATATATGACCCTACCTACATCACGTTAATAAGAAAATAATGTTCGATATGTGAGGAATCAAAAGGCTAATTCTGATCATCAAAAGAGATAGTGATTAGTAGAAAATGCTATGGTAGTGAAAAAATCACATACGTAAATGCAGGAATGATTATGTGATGATGAATCACATGACTAATTATAATACTGATGAGATGAATCATATGATTAACTGCAATACTTTTGATATAGTGCTAAATCACATTACTGACAATGATTCTGATGATTAAGAAATGGATCATATGATAATTACAATGCTGATAATGTAGTACTGAATCAGTTGATTAATTGTGGCGCTGCATATGTGAAATCAGTAACATGAATCAGTATATGGCTCATAATCTAATGAATCACATAATAAATTGCTATACTAATCGTGAGGATTTGAATAATATGACTAATCACAATGCTGATAACATGGTGATGAATCATATGAATGATCACGATACTGATCAAACCAGTCCCAAGATTGATCACAAAACTAATGAGACGAATCCCAGGATTGATCACAATACCTTTATCATGATGCATAGCATATCTATTCTCTATGCTTTTCATGTGAAGATGAATCACGTCAAATGACACATTCATATAACCTTAATTAGATCTGGATGAGACAATGCTTCAAGTCCAGAGAGAATCAGTAGGAATTCTGGTCTCAGAGGACGGCGACGCTTAGATCCTACTTCTCTCTTAGACCTCTAAGTATTTTTCTTATATATATATATATATATATATATATATATATATATATATATATATATATATATATATATATATATATATATATATATATATATATATATATATATATATATATATATATATATATATATATATATATACATAGTTTACAAATAAATGGTACTCGCACTGGACAGCTTCGTGAGTGTAATGTATTTCATAAATGATTCATGTTAATGTACTGATGAAGAAATGGCTTCGTTGTCATCAATCTAAGGTGATGATTTGTGCTTTTCTTTAGTATGTTGTCAGTTATTATTATAATTATTATCATCATTATTATCATTATTATTATCTCTATTATTATCATTTTTATCATTATTATTATCATTTTTATTGTTATTATTATTATTATTATTATTATTATTATTATTATTATTATTATTATTATAATTATTATTATTATTATTATTACTATCCTTTCTCCCCTATCCCTGGGGATAGGGGAGAAAGAATACTTCCCACGTATTCCCTGCGTGTCGTAGAAGGCGACTAAAAGGGGAGGGAGCGGGTGGCTGGAAATCCTCCCCTCTCTTTTTTTTTTTTTTTTTTTTTAATTTTCCAAAAGAAGGAACAGAGAAGGGGGCCAGGTGAGGATTTTCCCTCTAAGGCCCAGTCCTCTGTTCTTAACGCTACCTCGCAAATGCGGGAAATGGCGAATCGTATGAAAAAAAAAATTATTATTACTATTATTATTATTATAATTATCATTATTATCATTATCATTATTATTATTATTATAATTATTATCATTATTACTATTGTTATTATGATTTTTATCACTATCATTATTATTATTATTATCATTATCATTACTATTATCATTATTATTATTATCATTATTATTATTATTATTATTATTATCATTATTATTATTACTATTATTATTATTATTATTATCATCATTATGGTTACCACAATTATTACTATCATTATTATTATTATTATTATTATTATTATTATTGTTATTATTACTAATATTATTATTATCATTATTATTATTATCATTATCATTATCATTACTATTATCATCATCACCATCATAATCATCAATCATCATTATTGGTAGTAGTAGTAGCAGCAGTAGTAGTATCAATATCATTATCATTATCAGTATTATCATATAACACCAAAGACCACTTTTCTACAGGCTCCTACAGCTTCAAGACCGTGTTACAATCAGTAGAAGGGAAAGGATGGACTTCTTCCAAGTGAGAGGTTCTTCGTCGAGACATATACTTAGGTGACACTGCCTCGCCGAAGGGGTATTTTTACTCTAGGCGTAACGACAAGCAGAAGGAGACAACAACGCATACTATGAAATTGGAAGCATAGAAATACTCTGTTAGCCTCTTTACAACAACGGGACGACCCTTGAACACGACGGTACGACCCTTATGCACGATGGTACGATCCTGATGCACGGCAGAGTCACAACAGGACGACCCTATGGTAAAAGGGTATAACCTCTGACCTGAACTTTAATGATCAGGTCAAAGTAGCAAGGCTATCGTACTCAAAGTTTCGCACTATCATGCACAAAGGATCGTATCGTCGTGCTTAAAGATCACAACGTCGTACTTAATGATCACAACGTCGTACTTAAGGATCGTTACCGTCGTGCTCAGAGATTGTACAGTCATACTCAAGGATCGTACCATCGTACTCAAGGATCGTTCTGTCGTACTCAAGGATCGTAACCTCGTACTCAAGGATCGCAACGTCGTACTCAAGTGTCACCAATTCGTGTTTCTACAAAGACATACCGTCTCGTCGAACGGTTTAACGTATTACCACAGACTTTGTACGATGATACACCTACGTCTCTTCTACCTAACTGTATCATTTCATTGCTTTCTCTGTATATCCCACGAGGTATGGCTCCTTAGCTCGTTGTCCGACACAAAATATTACTCTTCTAAGACAAGAGTAAGTAATATACGTTCTCCCATTTGCAATTCTTCGTTTCGCAGCTTCTACAGGAGATTCCGACCAATATTGGAAATATGTCGACCATATATCGCTAACTCACTTCTGTTCTATATTTCAACAAATCTCCTCATCTTCAATATAATTTGTTTAGAACAGGAAGAACAGACGCCTGTATATCGAAATTCTAAATCAGATTCAGTATCTTAACCCCCTTGATAAATTTCGTATACACATACGTATTCTGTTTAATGTTTATTATGTTAGGTTGGCAAATTATTGAAGACACTAATACTTAATGGATATATTGTCAACTATGATATAGATATATAATGAATAGGATAAATGTGTGATGAAAATGTAATGTATGATGAATATAAGATATATGATCTAGAGACAGTGTCATATCAATATCTTTACCCATTTTACTCTTCATAAAAGGTAATTATTAATCTTCTAACAGAAAAAGATGACTAAGTATCTTATTACATGGAGAAATTAATTAAGAATCTTATCATATGAAAAAGATGATTTGGAATCTTATAGTATGAAAGTAATTTGGATTCTCATTCTATGACAAAACTATCAAATGAAGAGAATCAGAACGCTTCTTATGTTAATGCTTATTTTGCTAAGGGATTCAAAACCTTGTTACTGATTACGAATCAAAATAGATACAACATTAGAGCTACGGGGATAGACTGGACATTTGAAACTTTGTTGCTTCAAGAATATCCCTTTTCAGGGTTATCTAAGAGTCTTCAAGAACTTTTGGTATATCTCAAGCAACTGAAATATAGATGGCTATTTTTCTTAGTTTGGTAAATTATCATATTTCCAAATTCAGATTGCATATTTATCTTGAATTATCCATTAAGAACTATAGTGCGACCCTAGGATATGATGGAGTCTCTTCCCTGACTTGTCGCGTGAGGATCAGGTCAAAGGTCACGCCATCATGCTAAAGGGTCGTTCCGTTATGCTCAGGGGTCGTACTGTAGTTTTCAAAGATTATGGAACTTTGTTCATGAGTGGTACCTTCGTTCCAAAGGGTCGTACCATTGCTTCCTCGGATCGTATGGTCGTGTTTAAGGGTCGTATCGTCGTGATCAAGACAGGTATGGTCATGTTCAAGGATCGTGCCGTCGTGATCATGAGATTTAGATGTGATAATTGTGTCTAAAACTCTAAAAATACAAAGAAAAGAAAATTCATTTACATGCACGAAAGACAACGTATTTGTGGATTTGATACTGAATAAGCATCAGAGCCAAGAATAATGATCTAAAAGTTGATGTAAGTTAAGATATGAAGTTACGTAACAGACTGATATGATACAATTAGCAATGAAAAACATACTTGATGAATTGCAGTTAGTCATGAATAGGTAGATATGCCCGAGAATAAGTTAGACAAAGTGTTCATTTGCATTGAAAACTAATAATAACAATAATAACTAATAAGGAATATAGTCAAACTTAACTCTTACAACAAAAGTGATATTGTATGATATTCCCAAATGGAAGATTAGTTCACATATCAATTGATGGCACACAAAAGACTCATTCACACAGTTTTCCTTCTTATGTGATACGGAAATAATAAGATCAGTAACATATGTGAAATATCTTTAGTGCATTCTTGAGGCAAGATGGTACGAAATGTATCATATATATCTGGGCCTAGTAATACATTAGATAAGTAAAGTATCCAGTAATGTAAGACACAAGCAAGCGCCTCAGTAATGTATGATGCAAGCAAACTGTCCAGTAATGTATCATTGGAGCAGCTCTTGGCACTAGCATCTGCTGGAAGCAAGATCAACTCACTGCATATATATATATATATATATATATATATATATATATATATATATATATATATATATATATATATATATATATATATATATATATATATATATATATATATATATATATATATATATATATATATATATATATATATATATATATATATATATATATATATATATATATATATATATATATATATATATATATTCATAAACAAATTCCTATGCTTTATGAAAATCTTATATTTCCTAGTCTGTGATGCAAAACAAAATACGGTTATTTCATCGAATTGTATAGCGTAGTATGTTTTCTCTAATGCAACACCAGAACTGCATAAAGTTTGTTAAAAGACCGTCAGAAAAAAATCCGATTAAATTGAAACTAATTACTCCTCTCTCAAGGTCAGTGATTGATTGGAATTCTAGTTTAGGTGAAGTCATTTTGTCCTGGGATATCAAATTTTTTCACCATTATTAATGAGTAGATTTGAATAACCTGAATTAAAAAGGTATATTAAGGTTCATCTGAGATAAACTATGGACTGATATGACGCATAGAATTAATTCAATTTAGAAGTAATTGTATCTGTTGAAGAAGATCAAATATTTGAAGGAAATTATAGATGCATGTATGAAAAGTGTATGAATATGAATAAGAAGGCATCTCTCTCTCTCTCTCTCTCTCTCTCTCTCTCTCTCTCTCTCTCTCTCTCTCTCTCTCTCTCTCTCTCTCTCAAATGAACCCAGAACTGAAAATTATGTAATGAGCATGGCGATAGAGAGAAACAGCATTATTCATCAAACAAAACGTGCGGTGGGCGCTACGTATTGGCGCTGCTTTGTGTCATAATCTAAAATCAAGTACTCCTACACTGGAATAGAAATAAAAAGGAAACCTGCCCTTTCCTTAGATTTCATCAACCATACTCACAGATCCCCTCACCCCCAGGAATCGTAAGACTGCAAAGCTTATCCACACTGAAATTACTAGAAGAGCACAAGGCAACTGCCTTCCCAACCACCCAACCAGATATACACTCGTTTGAAAGCACACTACCAGGACAAACACGGATCACACATTTCTCATTTACCTCTGGACCGATTCAACACATTTCATGACCCTTCATGCCCACGATGCAACAGCAATATGGAAGACATTGAACATTTCCTGCCCATTTGCCCTAGAGTCCTTAGAATGCTTCACATCTCCATCAAGTTGGCGAATGCTTACCTCGCATTCATCCGAGAACTTATATTTAATTTTCAGTTAAGTTTTCAAATTTTACGGTTCTTTTGGGCGCAGGCCTATTGTAATATCCTCCTTGACCTTAACCAAATTGATCCATTCTATTTCTTCATAGCCCCACGTCTTACCTTGTAGAAAGCTGAACGCCCTCTCTTCTCTTTATGTGATTAATTATATAGTGTTTCTATGCCATCCTCATTGTTTTCTATTTCACTTTCTGTGAAAATCGCGTCTCCCTCCCTGTGGAAAGAGATGTTGTCTTTGCTATGTTTCTTCTTTCTTTTTCTCTGTTTCCGACACTTAGGGTTTTGTGACACTCTTCTTTCTTTCTAATTTTGGCATGGGAGGCAGTTGACTTGAAACATGGCAGGCATGTACCTAGGTTTAGTACACCGACACACATCTTTACTTCTTCGTTGTTGTCTTAAAGGATTTCTGAGTTTCCTATGGTATGCAAAGCCAAATCTTATGGCATTTAATATTTGCATTTCTTGATGTAAGAGGATGAGTTACAATAATAAAAGATGAGTTAAACCTTATAGATGCAAAAAATAACTTTTCAGGAATTGCAGTTACTACCAGATTCGTTATAAGATGTTTTCTGTAAACTGTGGCCTGATATTCGATGATGGAGTTATGATCTTGTATAAGATTGTATCGTCCTTAAAGGGTTTTATATGAATATGAATCGCCTTCAGATGACCTTGTATAAAACTGAATCCTTAATTGGTCAAGCATAAAGCAAGTAACCTTTCCCTACCTATTCAGTCTCTAGCTTACTCTTTTGCAAACAAAACCGCTGTTTTCGGTACCCTCTATTCTTCCAACTCTGCTTTGGATGGTTCTGCATTGAGTCCATCCAACCTTTCTCTCACCTCTTAACTCTGAGATCTCTTCTATAATTTCCTTAAGTACACTCCAAGCCACAGATGAATAAAGCATATGAATCGAATGGTGTCTACATCCTTGAGTCCTAAGAGAGTAAAGCCTCTTCTTCACCCCCGGTCTTGCTCACCTTTTTTATCACTAACTTAAGAACAAAAGTTTTACCCTCTTGATTCAGCTTGTCCCTAGGAAAGGAGACCGTTTTAAAAGCCTTTATAACTATTGTCCCTTTTCTCTCATTTATGCGATCTCCAAAGGGTTTTCAACGCTCCTTAACTTTAACTTTCTTAAACACCTAGAATCTCAATACCCTCTTTCACCTCATCAATACGGCTTCCAAGATGTAAAGTCTACTCGCGGTGTCTCTTATATGACTCATCTTTGATCCTCCCGTCTTGCTGATTTTGGTTGATAACTTGTTATTGCCATCGACGCCTCTGAACCATTTGGCATGGTGTGGCATAAGTCTTTGGACTCTAGGCTTTCTTTCTTTATCTTGTGTATTTCCCCTGTTTTATAATGCACAGCTTACTTCCCAGTAGCTCCGGTGAATGACTTCTTATCCCGTCAATAGCGGCGGCCCGAAGGGTTCTCTTCTGGTTCCTATACTCCATGTTTCTCTCTCTAAATGATTTCATTCTTCATCCTGGAGAAAGCAGTCACCTGTTTAGTTGTGAAAATTGTAGTATTTGCATACATATCTTTCTATACTTCACTCGTTTGGCATTACTAAACTTTGAAACATTATTCATCAACCCAGCAATAATATAAGCATGTTGGACATTGGTATAGCCTCATCTCTATTCTCCAAAACCGTATGAGGGAAAATTGCAAAAATGATGACAGATAGATGGATAGACATACAGATAGATAGAAAGATATTGCTTGCATATCTATGAATGCACACACACACACACACACACACACACACACACACACACACACACACACACACACACATATATATACTTAAGTGATTTGATAACAAAATTACCATTAGTCTTTCAGCAGCTTTTATACAGACTTTCCTTGGAAAATGTTTGCTCTGCTGTCTAAGATGACTCCACTTGCTCTGCCCACATAGTGATGATCACTTTTGCTTGGTTGGAGCCCCATATTCCTTCTTCTGCTCAACGTTATCCCGTAAATCATGGGTTGATCGCTTTTGCCCTGATGCTTGTTGCCTTAGAAGCAGGGTGAACTGGGCCATGAGACATCCTTCGCTTCCTCTAATTCTCATTCCGCTTTTATTTCTTCTCAGAATCAATGCTAAGCTGTTAATCGTGGAGTCAATTACGCTTCCATAAATAGAAAATGAGTTCATCTGACCTCTTCTTCAAATGATAAAGGTCTTTAAACGAAAGTATATCCAGCTACTTTTGTATTTCAATATATCCTCACTTTCTACCACCTGATTAATCTAAATCTAAAACGAAAATTGATAAACCCGCACCTCTTAGCAATTCACTGAGTTTTTTCACTTACTGACATTATGCCCTCTCCCACACTCTCCTTGGCCAAGGTTTCTGTGTTCTGTCTCAGCCACAGGTGCGGAAGGCGTTTGGATTGAATAACATACCTTCTTATCTCCCAAAACATTGTGACTCTGAGCTAACTCCAATCTCTTCTTTTAATCCTTTCCATCTTCCTTTATTTGGTGCATTTTTCTTCTTTTCTATTTTTTTTCTACATCATTTTACCTTTCCTCTGAAATGGATATGACTAGGGTATGCTTTTAACTTTGTTGCGTCAGCCTCTATAGAAAAAGACGCATTAAGCTGAATTATCACAATTCATTTATGTAATTTTCTTTCGTATTTATAAAGAAATAATCTGGTGTTGGATATTCTTACCAAATTATCAAAAGATTTTTCTCAAGTCTTTCTGAAGTTCATAAATGTATGCTTTTTAAGACGAAGACCGAAATAAAAGGATGAAATTATTTTTTTGCCGTTTTAAAATCTTTCGTTGGGTCGAAAGGCTAACTTCAGAAAGAATGAGACAAGTATAGCTTTTTTAGGTACTTTTCTCTTCCACTGTTACTGAAGTCTTGTATGGAAGGGCCTTCAGCACCCACAACACAGAACTACTGTATTCCTCTCACACGGATAATGAAAGCAATGAGGCCTATCCCTTTTCTGGTCTTGGCAATCTGGGACAACTTACCCGACGTCCGACTCGTGATCCATACCATTACGACTAAACTTTTAACATCATTGCTCTTACTTTCACCATTAAACCCCCTTCACTGACGCCACACAGATTCACCTCTGTAGGATCTTGCGACTGCACTTTTGCTCTTACCTCCTGTCTTTTGATAACCCTTACCCCAATATCCCTCCTCTAAACTCCAACTAAAACGCATTAGAAAGACATACCGTCCAAATACAAGGTTTCCTTTTCGACTTTCTTCGGGAAGACTATCGCCTCTCTTCATTTTATGCTTCTTCGGGCTTAGAATGACTTGCATAGAATCTTGGCTCTCTTTTCTCTCACGATTTTTTCCCTCAAATTCTCGTTCTTATTTTGACCCACACTTTCCAAGCGCCTGGTGTATCCAACATGGAAAGACGACTCTTCATTTGCCCGTCTCTCAGCCATCACTTCCTCCTGTATCTCTACAAGTTCATTGTTCGTGAAGGCAAACATTTCATTTAACATAAAAAATGTATTAACCTTCTTGTGCCAGTGGATGTCGAATGTCTAGCTAAGAACATCTCTAATCCCAACACATCCACTTTTTTTATTCTCGTGATTTCTGCGTCTGTCTCTCGTACTGATAAATCCATAATCTTCAGTTCTTTCATCCAGTCTTATTCAACTATGAACGATATCATCTTTCCACATCCTCCAAGATTACATTTGACTTGCTTGCTGACACTTTCTGTATCCCCTTAACACACTTCAATCGTGAAAGACGAGTACAGACAGTCACCTTCCTCATGATTCCTTAGGTGTCGTAAATCATTTAATTTCAAGACTTTAAATGTCGTACAATGTTCAGGTTTAAGTCCTCAGTATTCGTAAGCCTTTACTCCTAATTCCTCAGTCTTAGTAAACCATTAAGTTCGAGGTGTCCCATTGCCGTAGACTGTTAACTACCTTTCAACTCCACTTGCATATCACCACATTTTGTGTCTTCCTTTATAGTAGAATCTGAAGTTCTCTTTCCTCATATGCTGTAAGCTATTAAGTTCCATGTCTCCATGTGTCATAAGACCATATATGCTGTACATTTTAACTTCGTAGATTATTAGGCAATTTGCGTCCGTTTGCAGTGAACTGTCTTAAGTCTCGTGTCCAATGCAGGTCATAAACCATGAAATCTATTACATTTCGAGTAAGTAATTCAATGTTGGATAGGTATAAGACGTAATCTCTGAAGTCCTGGGTCTCCATGCGTTCGTAAACCATGAAACTCTGAGTTTTCATATGTCGTATTCATGAAGCCTTGCGTCCCCATGTGTCATAGCCACGAGCCCCTGCGTGTATATGCGTCGTAAACCATGAAGCCCTGCGTCTTCATATGTCGTAAACAATGATGCCCAGCATTTTCATGACATAAATAATGAAGCCCTGTGAATTCATGCGTCGCAAACCATGAAGTCCTGCGTCTCCATATGTCGCAAACCATGATGGCTTTTGTCTCTATGTGTCACAAATCATCAAGCTTTTCAATTCATATTTCGCAAATTATCAAAGTTATATCTCCACATGCCATAAGCTAGGCTATGCCGTATGCTGGGTTATGCGTAACTGTCGTAAACCATCAAGTTCTTGCGTCTTCAAGAGTAGCAAACTGTCGAGTTCTATGTTTCTATGTGTCTTGGAGCAACAGTTCCCTCTGCAGCTTTTCGTAAATCATAAGCCCTGCGTCTTTATGTGTCCTACGCTGTCAAGCCTCGTATTTCCAGGTGTTGTATAGCATCAAGTCATGCGTCTCTAACAGTCTCTCGATTATTATGTTTTTGATTCTCCACACGTAGTAAACCTTAAGCCTTGCGTTTGTTTGCGTCATAAACTATTGAGTGCTGCGTACTTATGGGTTGTAAACTATCAAACTTCGCAACCCAAGTGTCGTAAACAATTACGTCCTGCATCTCCAGGCGATGAAAACTTTGGAGTATTCCATGTCAGTGTGTTGTATGCTACTGAATCTCGTGTCTTCATGTGTCGTAATCCATCGAACCTCACCTCTTCGGTGTCGTAAATCTACTGCATCACTAGTGTCGTATTTAGTTCTACGACTCTAGATGTCTAGATTTGCACCATCATACAGCCTTTACAGAAAAAGATTTGCACCATCATACAACCTTTACAGAAAGCAGTCTCCTTAAGCCATCCAGGAGGAACAAACTTGTCTTTCCCAAGCCAGACAGAAGACAGAGTAATCTCCCCACCTAGCCAGGAGATATAGTTATCTCCTCAACCAGCCAGGAAACATAGTAATCTCCCCAGCCAGCCAGGTGATATATAAACCTCCTCTAAGCCAATCAGGAGAGAGAGTAATCCTCCAAGTCAGGAGACATATTAATCTCTCCCGAGCCAGAAGCCATATTAATCTCTCCCATGCCAGAAGACACAGGCTACCCTAAAACAAGATACAGATTAGAACAAAAAGGAAAGCTGTTTCTAATATACACAAGACGGTTATCAGTAAACAGAGGCCTTCAATAGAGGATATACGTAGTGACGTCAGATATATACTCTACATGCAAGGTATACATGTGGAGCACCTGTAGTCACTTGTCTGAATTACCACAGCATATACAACTACATATGAGCATATGAGGGGCATGGAACAGTAAACGGAAAGCGTATGAAATATATCTATATCTATATCTATCTGTCTATCTATCTATCTATCTATTAGATAGATAGTTAGATAGATAGATTGATAGATAGATAGACATAGATATATCGATATACATACACATATACATGTACGTCTACATGTCTTTAGCAGTTTGCGATGGATGCAGCATAAGAATGGCCACGAATACTGTGGCAACGGAGGAGATAGCTCTTCTAACTTAGCAACAAGGCAACGGGAACACAAAAGGAAGCTACCCTATCCTAAGGACAATGAGAAGGGCGATTTCCCATGGCCGTGAGACTTGCTGGAGACAAAGGAAAGCCACGCCCTCGCTGAGCACTACGGCCGCCGCCATTCTGTTGTCTCGGACGTCCCAAGAATCCGCAGTAATCCGGACACTCGCGTTATACGAACGCTCTCAACTGCGCTGGGGATTTAACTTCATAAATCCGATTCACTGAATATCTTTGGGAGTTTTCATGACTTAGCGTGCTAACACTTTTCATCGCAGGATTTCCAAGGGAAAGAAGTGAACTTGTTTCATGTATCACGTATATGAGAGAAGAAATGAATAGCTTCATAGAAGAATAGATGGAGAGATACGGAGTTACTAACTTATGGATAGATGGTTGAAACTAGAGAGATAATGTCAAAAGATCATTGGATTTGAGGGGCAAAGTCGTTTGGGACAGTCTTCTTTTATTGACCTTGTAGTTCCATCCGTATATCTTATAGACATTAACTGTGTTTGTAAATGTTCTTGTAGTACTGTGACCAATTTTTGTTGCTGGTCTTCGTTGATCTAGTGACAATATATCCTGTCTATCATGCCATGCTATCTAAAGTGATAGATTTTAGTTTTCTACGTCTATTATTCAGTTTTTCTCTCACTTTTTATGAAAAATATTACCAATCCTTAAAGCTATATATCTGCTTATGTTTCTATCTATCTCTACGTCTTACTGGTCTATCTATTTAAGCTTTGTTTTATGTAATTTTTCTTTTGCTTTGCATCTCTATCCCACTGAGACTTAACACCAACATTAATCAGATCTGTTATAAACACTATCACGTATTCAAGGAATGCTCAAGAAATAAAATGTCAGTAATGACTGGTTATCTGTAAAGCTATCATTGGTGTCGGGTCTTCTTGAATACGTATGACATTTGTGAGTCATCAGTTATACCCTGACTTTCCTCAGGTAAATCGAAACACATGAAACATACAGTAGAGCCTTATATCTATGGCTGAAACATATTTCTATCAGTCTTGATTAATCACAGTATTTACTACAATACATGACTACACATATTGACTTGTAATGTCTTCCAGGTGCTGTTTCAGTTTTTATAATGAAGTTGTTACTCTTATATAGCTTCGGTGGCTGAAAGAAGCCACGTCCAAGTTTGTGTCATCAGCAAGTGGTCCCTCTCATCCTTACATCTTGAGCACGTCCACCTCTCCTTCATATTCTGCAAGTGGTTCCTCGTACCCCTCATATCTTGCTTTTGTCTTGGTACTCTACAGATTCTTCACAGGCTTATGTTTCTTATATATGTCTCCATAGCTGGTAGGTACTGCATCTTTCTTGTCTTTTGTAGATTCACATTACCTAGTTCTTACCTTTGATTCTTCTTTAGAAACTTATTCGCGAGACTCGTATAGCGCCATTAATCATGGGTACGTATTTCCACAATGGTGTTCAAAAGTTATGGTTGCTCTGCGATGGCAACGTACACACATCCTCCTCTGCTGTGGTCCTTGTAGATGAGTCTTTACAGCTGCGGCCATTACTCTTACAAAGTGCTGTTTTCTACAGTAATGCCACGAGCCTAAGATGTAGAAAAACTGAATTAATGATATGATAATATATTGAAAGATTAGTTGCTCTTCGTCTTCAAATACATGAGTATCTTTCAGCATTACTCTACAACGGAAAGAAGTAGATTAAGATGATAGAAATTTGAAAAGATACTATTTATGGTTCTAGCCTCTTTCTTTGAACACCTAATTTATCGGTCATGAGAACCTGCGAAAGTTACCATCCTTTTGATCTTGAGAACTTATGGAGGTCACTTTTCTTTTTGGTCTCGAGAACTTGTAAAATTAATCGTTTGTCACTTGTTTTGGATCATAAGGACTCAAGAGGGTCACATTCTATTGAGCCTTGCAAACTTGTGAAGGTCTGTTTCCTCGTGTGAAGGTCACCCTCCTTTTGGGTCTTTAGAGCTGGAATTTTTCCTGTCTCCTTATTTTGGTTCTTGAGGGCTTGAAATGGTCTTTTTCCTTTTGGTCACGAGAACTCAAGAGGGTCAATTCCCTTCGAGGTTTGAAAACTTGAGAATCTCATTTTCCTTTCACCTTCGTTTGTGTTTTAGACATGATGTCTTCGGATTATATAAATATTAGCGAGATGTGCGGTAGGATATGATTCATTATTTTTCATTCTTATACAAGTACCTAGATTGTCAAATATCTAGACCGTCATCTCTCTAAACAGTTAACTGTCCAGATTATCAACCATCTAGATTGTCAGCTGGATATGCTGTCAAATGTTCAGATTGTCAACTGGCTAATCTATCAACTGACTAGACTATTAATTGGACGGACAGGCAAGTTTCTAGACTCTTAACTGGTTAGACTATCAAATGGCTAAGCTATAACGGACAAGACTATCAACTGAACAATCAAGTGACTACACTCTAAACTGTCTAAACTGTGAACTAGCAAGACTGTCAGGTGGCTAAACTATCAACTGGGTAGACACAGTACATATGATTAGAACGCCAATCTCAAGACTCTACTTTGGGGGAATATCTTCATCCACTTCACATAAAACGCATTTCAGCATCTGTATGTAAAAGTACTTTCATGGATCCATTGTCCTCAAATCTTTCCTTTTATTTCTTAAGTACCAGATATATATCTAAACAATGACTTCTTTCCATATCTGTTTATTCGAAGGATACATCATTTCTATCTCCATTTAACATCTATGCTTCTGTTAACATTATATACCTTCTATAAACACATGAGTTGAATCATAATGTACTGGACTGATTCCTAGAATTCATGCTAAACATTTTCAATATATTCATGATTTAGTTTCAATGCGCGGGCAATCTATGGACTTCAAGGTTTGATATACTCCAAGGCTATATGCTGATACTCTTGCACTTATTTGGCTGCACACATAGAGACTGAGTCGAACATCATAAAGATTTGTTGTTATTATAGAAAAGAAGGCTAGGAGCTCATTGTTGTATTGTTCCTTGTACATACACTCTCTCCTTCATCCTAGGTCACCGGACTCTAGATCCAGATGGTTTTTGATGAAATTCCTGTTTGCAAAATAATGCTGCTCAGATCATCAACAGAAATATCGATTCAGAACTTGAAAGTTTGATCGAAGGCTGGATATTCTCCTTGAAACTTAATATCAGACGCTACTTAACCTTTGACCTTATGCAGCAATGCCAAGTGAGACCTTCCGTCTCAGTAACGTCGAAGATCTTATCTTTCGTGGCCTATGACCTCCTGTTGCACGTAAGCTGTAACCCAAGAGTTCACATGACCTTTGACCTACCCCTTTTCCTTTCCAGTTGACTCTTGACCTTTTGATTCACTCTCCCTCAAACCTCTTAACCGGTGATGTTTAAATTCAAAGACAGAATAAAACCACCAGACAACATACTGAGGTCTCTCAGTAAGCCACCAAAATCCTCCAAGAAAAACAAAATGACGAAATTAACTTCATAACCCAACAATCGCTTCATCCATGACCCATCTCCGTTGGATTTATATATAGGGTATTTTTCCCAGTTAACAAAGGTACCATTAAGCTAACATAGGTCCTCTGGCTAGCACGGTCTCCCCTGATGCTTTGTTATGCATTACGTTCAACAAAAGGACATATTGGGAAGGACTTTTTCTTAGTGACTTTCAAATCATTTATACCCTTTCTCTTTTTATCTTGCAAGCAGAACTTGATTTGACTCTAAACCATAACGGATGTTTTTCTTTTTCGTGATCATTAAATGATCTATATGTAAACTCATTTTTCCCCTGTGTAAACTGAACTTAATTTGATCCGTAAGCACATAGAGAAGGTTTTTTTTTTCTTGGATATTAAACGATTTGTATGTAAGCCACAATTTCTAAGTAGGCTAAGATTGACTTGCCTATATGCCTTGTAAATGGGCGTTTGTTTCATGAAATGTAACTCTGAAAAAGGAGTAAAATAACTTAAAGTAAAGGAAAATGCTGCTCTACATTAATATAAGTATAACTTATAGGAAGAATAATCTTCGTATATAACTAAGACGGTCGTTGTTGTGAGGTGAAAGCAAGAGCAAGAGTATCGTTTCTATTATATAAGAGCCGTCGATGCAGTGAGGTCATTTATTGTCTTAGAATTATCCTAAACACTTGAACGTATTTAAGATTTTTCGATTCGTGGTTATAACTTGACGTTCACGGCCTTATTGACCCAGGGAATCCATAGCCCTTTTACCCAACTAACCAACCAATATCCCTAACAAGACTTAAACATGCAGCAAGAATGGGTGTCGTTCAGGGTTTTTCGAGTGGTGTTTATAACTTGACGTTGGAGGCCTTAATGACCCTGGAAGTTAATAGACCTTGAGCTCAAATAACCAATCAAAGGACCATCTTAAAGTGTTGAAGGTTATAGCCATAAATTTGTCAGTGTTCATCTGGACTTCATGGCAACACTGTAGTCATCGGATACGCTCTTGAATGAGACTTGAGTCAAATTTTGGTTTCTCTTTCTTAATCTCTTAGTTGGAAAATCTTTTTTTGGCTCCCAAGTCTTAGGGAAATTGAAAATAAGATTGTTTTTCAAAGTGATATAAAATATCTTCAACCTTCACTTCCTTGTCAAAAGTACTCTTCATTTATCTTTCTCTCCTTTTCACAAGATGGGGGAATGTGATAGGAAATAGGGATGAATATTTGAATTTGAAGATAATTCACCAAATGCTTAATAAGTTAGGTTATTATGTAGTGTACAGAGTATGGTATACCAGCGGCACCATCTTCTACAATGCCGCTGTAAAGCTAATGGCACCGCCAGAACGATATATCATATCAGAATCGGTTCAAAAACAGTTACTTGTCTGGGTTTGAATATTTCCAGCACAGATTTCCTTCTATCACACATAGGTTCATTTTCATGGCCAAAGCATATTCCAAGATTCCGTCATTCAATCTGTTGATGTGATGTCTTGAAAAAGTTATATATGAGAAATATGGGTATTGTATAGGAAACCATATTGAATCTATTTCTGCAATTCGTGTATGTATCAACATAGAAATCATAATATATAGTCTATGTGTTGTTACCTGCTATACAAATTGACCTCTTTTAGAAACTTCCTCCGGACATTACAATCACGTTTATCTTGGCACTATCATTGTTGGCACCTTCCCCTACGTGCATCTTCACCTGAAACTAGTTCTGGCACACCTTACGTGCACTTCTCTTAAACATTTGCACCTCCCTTCAACATTTGCTTGACACCATCCTTCACGTACACCTCACCTTGACACGGTCGGTTCTGGAACCCTTCCCCGCCTGCACTCTGACCTTCCCTCTGGCTGTGGTTGACTCTGTCTGTGTCTAGTCTCACACGGTCATTCACACCACACCCACCTGAACCCTAGACTTTTGCTTTAAGGTTTCCAACAATTCCTTTCAAAATTTTCTATTTATTTCCATTTTATTCAATCAACCCTCACCTTCTCCATTCTCTTAACTATAGTTCCACGTCTTAAGAAATTCATTTCATATTGTTTTGCTTTCTGAAAACGATTCTGTCTAATTCTGCAATATATTTTCCAAGGAAATAACATTTGAATTATCTGTATGCCTTCGAACCTTTACCCCACTACTCTGTGTTTTTCTGATATCTTCCACTCTCAGAGACTCGAAAAGATCCAGTGGTTTGTTGTTTCAATTCCATAGTATTCCTTTGAAGCAAATGTGTAAGGTGTTTAACACGGTATAGAAGGGTTCGCTAAACTTGTTCGCTGTTGATCCTTAATTCATCAGCGTTGAATGTTTCATGGTATTAATTCCTTAGTATCCTATGTCTCCCATGCCCAACTCAATGAGCAATTTTTCCATCCAAAGACCCTGAAAAACTGAGCCTTATTCATAGTGTAAACCTCAACAACACCCCTACCTCAGGGACAGGCGTTTACGATTCTGCTTGCTTTCCCAAATTTGTCCTCCGCCACTACTTGCATTTACATTGCTGCCTTAAGATATATAAGTCTATCCTTAATTTATACTACTACCTTCACCTGCCCTACCTACAAAGGCCATACATGCAGTAAGAGAGCGAGTGGTCTTAGAATGATTTTGAACACTTGAAGGATTTGTTCATTGACTGGTGGTTAGGAAATAATGTTGGCTTTAATGATCGTGGCATTCGACAGGTCTAGTGTGGAGTTAGCCAGCCAACCAGCTTTTACCACTCATTTCCATGCTGGTTTGGTATGACGCCTCCAAACTCTCTCACTTCCTGTCGAAGTGCTTGCCATGAGCCCATCGCACCTGTCGGATCCTCTCTCACGAACGCACCGGTATACATACTAGCCCGTCTGGTCCTCTCTCACGAACCCATCAGTGGAGGTAGTAGCCATAACGAGGTCATTCATCTCTATCTTACAGCACCAGCGAGCCATAACTGAGTCACTTCGTCAGCTGCTGTGTCTGCCTCATCCTCCGGGTACCTGATAGTAGCAGCTCTGTGTGACACGTCTGCAGCAGCTGACCTCCCACACCACAGACTGTTAAATCCATTTTCAAGTCCCGTCATGGACGCTGCTTATAATGCTTTTACGTTTACGATTAAAGTCTTTCCTTACGTTTACCCTGGTCACCTAAACTTCAGACATTTGATGATCCTTTCCACCACCCTTCATTCATCTCCCCTCCTTCAGTAATAAGCCACTTACCTCAATAATCATCTGCTCATAACTTACATCCTTCCTTATAATTCCAGTTGTGATGTTATCACTGTCCCCATGTAGTCCTTTGCTGTATTATCTACATACGCTCTCAGTAACTATTATATGCAGAAACGGAGTTAGTGCTATCGTAACTACATCTTCCAATGACTTACATGACTGACCCATCCCTCGCTTTCAGTACATCATCTTGGTGTTCCTAATCTCCACACTTCCAAACTTTGCTTGTCGTGTCACACGACCTTACCTTCTTCACCTATTCATTTACACACACACACACACACACACACACACACACACACACACACACGCACCTTGAATGTATAGTGACTGTTTTTCATTCAGAAATCGAGATTTCTTGTTCATGTGGAATTATCTATTTATACCACCAAGAATCCTGTATATTACGGTTAAGTCGCGGCCCTCTGTGAGGGTGGTCTAGATTAGGGTCAAGGAAAATGTACCAGTTCGCTTAAGCAAATGTTGAGACTGGTTATAATAGGTTAGGGGGATTAGGGGTAAATAAGGTGTACCAACTGACCAAGTTGATACAGGCTACTCCTGAGAGAATCATAAATTAGGGACAAAGAAAGATGCGCAAGATGTTCCCACAAAGGCATTTGAGTAGAGTTGGTTAACACAGGAGATCTGAAGTGTTTGTTGAGTGTACAGTAAAGGGCTCTGTACATATACACCTAAAGTGCACTTTGATCTAAGGAGTTGAACCTTTGAAATTATCTTCGTACTAGGTTGGGAGTGGTTGCCTCAGATGTATAACCTGAGTTTGAGTATACCTGAAGAGCTGGGTTTTTTTTTTGGTTATATCTGTTTTGTAGAGAATATAGGGGAGGAAGCAGGGTGTGGCTCCATGCACGATATCATTTATAGGTGAATTTATGGGTGGCTCTATTGGTTTTAGATTATGGGTGCCCACTGTTATGGGTTGTTGACTGGAAATGGCCATACCTTAAGTGTTTCTAGGTGTGGCCTAACAAAGGCGCACCTGTGGCTCTGCCTCTGTGTCAACAATAGAGAGCAACCAACATGTGTACCCTTGGTCAACAGAGTTGTTTGTTTTGATAAAGTCTACAACCATTGGAGTAATATCTGGAGAGGAGAACAGTTCTCGGGTCTGTAAAAGTTATGTAGACAATCTACGGTCCTTTCCTTTAAGAAAAGAACGTATAATATTTAATTCAATATTACATATAAAAAGACTTTCTTGTTCAGTGTCGCTAGGGTAGGGTCTAAGATACCTAGCTAGAAAAATATCTAAGATATTCTTCTATCGGTAACTCAGTTTCAACAATGAAGAATGAAATAGATTAATATTTTTCCCATTCTAGGTAAGTAGGTAGCATCGAAAACTCCATACTAGGTAACGTTCTAAGATATACGTCTGTAGTGTCGGAAGTAAAAAGTGATTTAAAACACAAAAGATAAGTGCTTTTACCGTCTTAAATAAGAATCATGTGGGGTAGATATAGGTATTATTTGTAAAGAGTGAGAGGATCTGTTACTTCGATACTAAATGGGAGGATCTAATTCTATAGACGACTTCAGAGATAAGAGAACAAATTTCTTATATGATCAAAAGTAGTCACTGGAGGACATGAAGATTCTTGATCATCCAACTGGTAGTATGTATGTAAAAAGATGTTTCGTTCTATCTATCTGCTTATCTCTCTGTCTACTTATCTATCTATCTATCTATATATCTATCTACCTATCTATCTATCTATCTATCAATCTATCTATTTATCTATCTATCCATCTATTTATCTATTTATCATTTATCATTACTATTCTTCTTCCTCTTCTTTTTCTTCTTCTTCTTCATTACCATTATCATTATTATCATTATTATTATTATCAATATTATTATTATTATTATTATTATTATTATTATTATTATTATTATTATTATTATTATTATTATTATTATTATTATCATTATTATTATCATTATTAGTATTACTATTAATGCTATTATCATTATCATTATTATCATTATTATTATTATTATTTTTATCATTATTACTATTGATATTATTATCATCATCATTATCATTATTACTATCATTATCATTACTAATATCATTATTATTATTATTACTGTTATCATTATTGTTACCATCACTGTTATCAATAATATCAATATCTCAACCCACGATTTACCGTCACACAAGTACTGTTTCTACTACAAAGTCCTCCCAATACAGCATCATTCAAAAGTCTTACAAGCACACCAGAAAGACTCAGACCTTCTCTGAGATCAGTCTTACCTGTCAACTTCGTGCTCTGATTTACTGATACTGCTTATACATTCTTCTTTCTGAGTAAAACATTTTTCATCGCCATTCTATAAGGACAGTAACTGATCTGGTATGCAAATCCTCTTCCTTTCTTGAGCATACGTTTTTCTTCACCTGCAAGAGATTTTCTTGTAATTTCATATGATAATTACTAGCTGATTGCCTTACTGTGTTAAGAAGACTCATCATGTATTTTTCACAATAATTTTCATTTTTTTTTATAGCACTAAAGTAGCAAAATTACAAATTCCAGTAGTCGGACACTCGAAGACTTTTCCTGTCTTGCATGCACAGTTTACAAGACAGTCAACATAGGCTTCGTTTTCGCTTATTACCATCACCATAAGATTCTTCCTACTTCATTTCAAAACTATTTCTGTTTTCAAGAACAGTATCTTCCATTCATCACTGGTTTTTGTCACTATTCGGAAGTACGTTCTCAACTTAGCGTATATATATCTTAATACCACTGTAATGTTCCTTTCTTTTGACATTGTTCTCATTGAATACCAAAACCCTTCCTGACAGTGTCTGACACTATAATTTTGAGGGTCATTCAAGGCACTTTGGTTTCTCCTTGTACTGTTTTATCCATATTTTTCACTTCCTTATGGTAGTCGGTGGGCTGTAGACAGCAGCTACACAGGGAAGTACTACCCTCCTGTACTGGGAGTGTTGAAGTGATGCACGGAACCATTTTACAACCTCCGTGTCAGTAGGTTGTAGACAGCAGCCGTCCAGAGAGGAACTACCTTCCTGACTTAGGAGTGTTGAAGTGATGCCCGGAACCATCTTACACCCTCCATGTCAGCGCAGCTGATCATACTTTCTGTCTCATAAAAACAAAGCTACTGGATCAGACTCGACGTGGAACCCCTGAAACAGAATTTTCCTTCATTGCCTCTTTACTGTATTTTGCTGATGAGAGATTGAAAAACTCATATATCTGTCCCAACAATAGGTATCGGTAGTACACTCCATATGAGATGATATCAAGTTCTGCCCTCGCTTCAATATCTCCAGTTTCCATTCCTTTTCAACTGTTTGGACTTTGTTTCGTTAGCCATACACTCGACCAATGGTAGAATCTTTTCATATCTCTTTCTAGGCTGTTTAAGATTCGAATATTCCCTAATTCCTTTATAATTTGTTTGAGATTGTCTCCAAATATATCAAATCACGGTTGTAGATATTTTGTTACACTATTTACTTGCGACAGGAACAACTAGGATCCCAGAATCAATCCCTGTGGAACACCACTGGTATTTTTTCAGTCTGAAAAGGCACTTCTGACATGCTTCCTTTCTCCCCTACCTATCAAATAACCATCGCTACTTTTATGCTAGCCTGTAGCTCCAGTATTTTTAGCAGTTTTATGTGGACAACAAGGTCAAATGCCTTTTGGGATTTGAAAACACGCAGTCTACCTAACAATCTATCTTTCGCCCTTTTCTCTACTCTGTTATTCATTCAGTCACAAATGTACTGAAGATTTGTAATGTTCGACACCTTCTTTCGTTATACGAGATGGTTCCCAACCAAACTGTGTCTCTCCTTTTTAAGTTTGCATCTATTCACCTCTTGAGCTATCACTTCACTGATATACATACCACGTACAGTAAAGATCTCAGCTTGTAGTTTATTTAGTGCACATGTTATTGAAAGTTGGGTGCAATATTTACATTTCCTTAGTCTCTTAGCATTAATCTTTCTTAAATACCTCAGTCAATCCGTTTGATTGTTATTTCGCTTTTTGATTACAAAGGGCATGGTACCACGAGGCTTTACGTTACTTTTACATGTAGTTTCTTCTAGATTCTGCAGTTGTAGCGTCTGATTACCTCTGTGCCTTCCGTAATATTTTCGATATCTTTATTGAGAAACCGGGAGTGGTTTGTCCTCAAATGTGATTGCTGTTTGAAGCTCTGAATAGACATCTTCACAGTAAACTTACCCTTTGAGTTCTCTAGTCTAAATATAATTTCCTTAGTTGACATTATGTTTCTATTAACTTTAAGGAACAGTTTTGTATTCTCATAAGATTCATCCACAATATTTCCCAGATTCTGTGTCTCTCGTCTCTCAATATTCCAGTGTACTAATGCTTAACTCTTTTCTACCTTTCGTATGGAATTCGACTATAATGACTTCTATATCTCTATGCTACTTAACAACTTGATGTCGATTAATTAACACCTCTTCTCTCTAACCTCGTATCTCTCCTTCCACAAACAGCATGAGTAAGATATATCTTACATTATAGCTTTCATGAAGTTCTCTGTAACACACCGGTACTTTTCAAATTCTACATTTTCGTTTGTGATCTTAAGAATGATAGTTAATCATTCATTTTATGATAGATAGCTTCCGCCCTTACGTTTTCTCTTGGTAAATTATCCTCACATGATCATCTCTCAGCTTGTTAAAAAAAAATCTAGTTCCAAGCATGGGAGAATCTCTCTCTCTCTCTCTCTCTCTCTCTCTCTCTCTCTCTCTCTCTCTCTCTCTCTCTCTCTCTCTCTCTCTCTCTCTCTCTCTCTCTCTCTCTCTCTCCCCCCACTCCTCAAGCATTTGCTTGCGAAAATGAGATAGAATGTTGATGATGGTCCAGTGCCTATATTCTATGTGTAGTTTCTTTTTTCCAAAAAGCCTCCGGAGTGTAATGGTTAGTGATAAGACTCAACAATCTCACGGGCCCGGGCTCGAATCTCTGATAGGCTAATTATCTTTAGCAAGTATAAAGAACTTACACCTCCATGTTTAGGCAACACCAAGAGGGATCTTGTGTATCGAGTCGATCTCCTCTTAATAAGAATTCTGTCTTCGTTGTGTCTGGTTCCAAACATTCTCACTTTTCTAAAGAGTGAAAATCTTATCAGCTTAATCAATATTTTTTCGTCTTCTATAAAGTGCAGTCTAAAACTAATAGGGTCAGCGTTTATGTCGTAATGCGTTATTTAACTTATTTGATATTCTAATATTTGTATGATTTATCGTTATTGGAA
Source organism: Panulirus ornatus (assembly GCF_036320965.1). Lineage (NCBI taxonomy): Eukaryota > Metazoa > Arthropoda > Malacostraca > Decapoda > Palinuridae > Panulirus > Panulirus ornatus. The sequence goes on from NC_092295.1 coordinate 5,483,823, forward strand.
ATAACGATATTATGATGATACATCTCTCATCAAAATTTCTTTGGGTTTTAAGTCAAGGCTGTAGTTACTACTCAGATCTGAATCTTATTGTATAGGATTATCGACTGGTTTGCTGTAGACAGGAATGACCTGTTTTGCCTCTTTATCATGGCTATGGGGCATAGTCGAATTCAACTTAATTTCTTGAGTATGACTTTACGATTCTCGAGCACGAAGGTACGAGCCTAAAGCACGACGGTACGACCTGTGACTATAATTATAGGGGCCTAGAGGACGACGGTACCACGTTTGAGCATAAATGTACGACCCTGTGTCACGTCGGTACGAGCACTGGGTATGTGGGTGTAAACACAACGGTCTGACTTTCGAACACAACGTTAAGAACCCAGGGCACTGCTGTACGACCCCATGGGTATACAAGATGGCCCCCACCTGGTTTCCCCTTCACTGCCAGCCAGTCTTCCATCACTACCGACTCTGCCACCAAGGGCCTCCTGCCACCCTATCGTCACCGCCACCCACCCACCACCGCTGCCGCCGCCGCCCAGTCAGCAAGGGTCAGCGAGCGTGTGTCGACCACAAGAGGACAAAGTAAAAACTTGTAAATGTCATTAAATGAGAGTGTTGGCGTGCGTGCGTAATTTGTCGGGTGTCTGTTTACTGCACGCCGATGGTTCCAACTCCTTGCCCGAGTTGGCAGTGGTGGTGGTGGTGGAGAGTGGTGGTGGTGGTAAGGTGTTGGTAGTATAGGGGTATCTGATGGTGGTGGTAGTGCTGATGATGGTTGGGTAGAGGTCGTTAATGGGATAATTGTGGCGGTGGATAAGGTAGTGAAGGTGAGAATGGTGGTGGTGATGATGTTAGTGATGATGGAGATGCTGGTGTTGGTGGTGTCTCTGGTGGAGGTTATGGTGATACGGTATTGCATCATCAACACGACATAATTCCACTTGAGCTGTATACTCACTGTCATTACAACCTCAAACCTTATTACCTCCTTCAGTTAAACCTGAGCAATGTATATATCCCTAAATAACTCCCACCTACAACCTACAACCATAGTACACCTACACACTTCCTTCACGACTTACAACAGCTCCAACTTCGCCTCCAACATCACCTCTAACCTAAAATTATCTTCACCAGTACACCTCTTCCCCTCCTTTATAGCTGCAGATGTTACTTATATATGATTTCATATGTGATAATATAACATGTATGATAACACGAACGACGATGACGAGCCTTGTAATCTTGAATATATAGATTTCAATGCCATGAAAACATATGAATGCGACTTTACCATTTTGTAGTCGATTTGAAATAAAGTTTCTCTAAATGAGGAACATGACAGGTATAGTTTATATTTACTAATTTTTTTTTTACCGCCTGAGTTGAACTGGAATTAATGTAAATGTCAAGTGCCGTGATTATGGTATTAATACATTATAAAGACCATTGCGATGACAGCTAATTTGTCAGTCTCAATGAGGGTCGCATCTGCCTCGCCCCTTATTAGTGGACGAAGCAGTCAAGAATGATTCTGCCTAACCTTTCTCCACATTCATATCAGGTTTCTCTCGTTCTCTCTTTCTTTCTTTCCTTCTTTCTTTCTTTCTTTCTTTCGTTCTTTCTTCTTCTTCTTCTTCTTCTTCTTCTTCTTCTTCTTCTTCTTCTTCTTCTTCTTCTTCTTCTTCTTCTTCTTCTTCTTCTTCTTCTTCTTCTTTTCTTCTTCTTCTTCTTCTTCTTCTTCTTCTTCTTCTTCTTCTTCTTCTTCTTCTTCTTCTTCTTCTTCTTCTTCTTCTTCTTCTTCTTTGCCTCCCAAAACCTTATATTCCACTAACATACCTCCTTACCGTCTGAAATTCATCTTGAACAATAATCTGATGATCATTTGCGTCAACTGCATAAGAAAATATTAATAGAACCGCCGTACTTTCCCGACGATCATAGAGTGATTCAGTATATATATTTTCCACGGGCGTCGTTGATGTAATAAGAATAACATATACCCACTCCATTAATTTCACTGTCAGTCTTTCAGTCTCCAAGTTGGGGCATTTTTGAGAGATTATGCATATGATTAAGAACTATTTATTCACCAGATGGAAATATAATTCGAAGCTTGGACAGTTTATTTATGAGACCCACATCGATACGTGAGGCAGTTAACACAATAGCAAAATTCTAAAAGATAAGGGAGTGAGCCATTTCTATGATAAAAACAATTATAAAAGGTACTAAAGTGAGTCTGTTTCACAATAACAAAATTCTGAAAAATATGAGAGTTAGTCATTTCTACAATAACAAAATTCTAATAGATAACAGAGTGAGCCAATTCCACAATAACAAAATTCTGAAAGATATGGGAGTGGGCCAGTTCTGCAGTAACAAATCCTAAAGGATATGAGAATGAGTCATTTCTACAATAACAAGATTCGAATTATGATAGTGAGCTAGTCCTACAATAAAATTCTTCTAAAAGGCAACAGAGTAAGCCATCCCTAAAATAACAAAATTACACAATATGTAAGAGACTATTCTATTGACCTACAATAATTCGTATGGTTGAGGTATTAAAGTCTTCAAATCCTCACATGCCTTAAGTCCCCAGAGAATCATGACTACATCCCAGAGATTAATGGCTAAGCTCCCAGATGACTGTGCCCTCAGAGATTCATGACCATGGCCTCAGATATTCATGATTACACCACTAGAGAGATTCACGACTATGACCTCAGAGAGTCATGCGCATGGCATCAGAAACTCAAGGCTGTGTGCCCACGAAAGTTTATGACAACAGCTTCAAAGATTCATGACGACAGAGATGCCTGACTCTGCACTGAGACAGTATTTCGAGACCACAGACGTTCCATTCTTTATTTTTGAGAAATTCAGTTTGCTGTACACTTAAGTCTTCAAGTGCGGATATCACCTGATGAGAGCTAGAGACTGAGTGTGAATGAATGTGGCCTTTGTTGTCTTTTTCTACCTCACGCGCATGCGGGGGGAGGGGGTTGTCATCTAATGTGTGGTGGGGTGGCGACGGGAATGAATAAAGGCAGCAAGTATGAACTATGTACATGCGTATATATGTATATGTCTTTGTATATATATATATATATATATATATATATATATATATATATATATATATATATATATATATATATATATTGTTTGGTGGGAAGGAGTAAACGGGTGGGTAGGGGAGAAGAAGCTCTTGGCGAGAGGGTGATTAGGGGGGCACAGGTGATCATCACTGATGATTTTAAAGGGCCGGGAAGACAGCTTGGAACATAGGAAGGGAGGATGTTCATTAGTGGTCAGTGGCAAGAGGGGCAACAAGGGTAGAAATTTAGGCTAAGGAGAGTAGCATCAAGGGAGGGCGTGTAGTGGCAGAGGATAGAGTGTAGCAGCAAGGGAGAGAGTGTAGCAGTAAGGAAGAGAGTGTAGTAGCAATGGAGAGAGTGTAGCAGCAACGGAATGGGATTTGTAATAGGAACAAGGTGGGAAGTGGATCAGCAAAGAACGGAAACTGAATCAGCAAAGGAACAGGAAGTGGCACAGCTAATAACTAGAAAGTGAAACAGCAAGAAGCAGAAAGTGAAACATTTAACAAACAGGAACTGAAACTGAGGCAGCATGGGACGGGCGATGAAGGCATCAAGTGACAGCTGAAAGTGTCATAAAGAGTGAGGACGAAAACAGTACGATATACAAACTATCCCAAGAAAAGGACTGCAGTATAATATGGAACAGGAAAGGCCGTAGAAAGTCACAGGAACAGGAACATCTGTGGAGAAGGAACGTGGGGAGCTACATGCTGCGGAAGCAACAGGAGCCCCTACCAGTGGGAACTTTTGAAAGAATTATAGTAATGTTATTGAAGTGTGAATAGCAGTGTGGGAAGATTGCTTGGCTCTAAGGCAGGGGAAGAGACTTGGTGAGCAGGGGTGACTAAACTGGGGTCCTCATTGGTGGGGTTTACTGGGGTCTGGGGCAGGTTTGGTCTGAGGGGGATGGACGGGGAGAGAGAGAGAGAGAGGGAGAGGAGGAGGGGGAGGGGGAGGTAGAATGAGTCTGTCTGAGCACGTGAGGACCTAACACTAAAGTGCATCGTGGTGGAATGTTTGGAAGACACTCACGGAAGTACTTGGCGTGTGTTAACATTCTACGTAGTCAAGCAGTGATCAAGGACGGAGGGATGAGTGGAGCTCTCAGTCTGACTGGAGTGCGTCGAATGACTTGCCTGAGGCTGAAAAGTTATCATGTACTTGCAAGTGGCTTATGAGGATTTCCCGTCCTCCTCCATCACCCCCTCCCTCTCTCCCTCTCTCTCTCCCTCCCTGCCTCTCCCTCACTTTCTTCTTCTTTCCCTCCCTGTCTCTCCCTTATTTAGTGCCTCCCTCCCTGCATCTCCTTCTCGAGGCCAAAAAATTATCATGTACTTGTAAGCGGTTGATGAGGATTCCGTCCCCCCCCCCCCTCTCTCTCTCTCTCTCTCTCTCTCTCTCTCTCTCTCTCTCTCTCTCTCTCTCTCTCTCTCTCTCTCTCTCTCTCTCTCCCTTCCATCACTCCCTTCCTCTCCTCACTCTCCATCACTTACTTCCCTCCCTGCCTCTCCCTCCCCCCTCCCTCCACGCCTCTCCCCTACTTCGACTCTTGTTACAGCTCTGGGCTCAGAGGGGGAGCCGGGGTAGGTGGTGACCAAGCGTTGTGTGTCACACTTAGACACATCATACAAATTCATTATGACTGTTGAGAACCGGAACTTCTTCCTTATCTGGTCAGCAATAGATTAATATTATGAAAACGACTGTTACGTTGAGGGTCGCAACTCCTACTTCAAGTACTTATTAATATATCAATATCATAGAATACAAATGTTAATCAAGTTGCTACGTAAGCTTACATACGATATACCAAGGCTAAAGATACGAAGGTTGTATACACTATTAGCATCTGGTTGAAGATGAAACATATATAGTGCTATGGCATACAAGAAAGCGACATCAGAAAATGTTTACATCTAAATCTATCTAGTGAAGCTACAAAATGATTATCAATTATCATTATAGATTTACTTCTAATAACAAGTATAGGAATAAATCACGACTATGATTTGTCGCTATGATTATAAACATTACGATTTTTTATTACATTTTTATGGACTTCTTTATGTCAAATATTCATCCCCTTACTGTTTGCTTTAATCATATATGATGATCGCATTTCATTCATTACATACTTATATTCTTCATTATTCTCTGTAGTTTGTGAGGATGATGTTTGCAAGTGTAACATAGCTAGATGCGAACAAAACCGTATAAATGTAGGGAAGCTATCTATTGTTTGTATCAAAACACAATCCTTGTAACTCGAAGAGCAGAGTATAGCTTAGATTTCTAAGAAAAGATTGGTGGATGAATTCCAGATATCAGTGGTATACATGGATACATAGATTTACTCCTGTATACACAAATTGTAAGGACAGTAAAGCATGGGTATGCATACATTTCTACTTATATTCTGTGCGTACTGATATATGCTCTATGAAACGTATTATTTGCTTGTACATAGACTACGTGATCCTTTAAGTCATTGAGCATTATGTTACATTGGTATAATGACACTGAATTTGACCTGACCCTTCAGTGTCTGGCCAAAGGTCATGCCATCATACCAAAAGGTCGCATTAATTGTCCTTAAGGAACGTCGTACCATCGTACTGAAGGATGTGCCGTCGTGCTCAAGGATCGTACCGTCGTGCTCAAGGATCGTACCTTCGTAGTTAAGAATCGTACCGTCGCGGTCAAGGACCGTCGTGGTCAAGGACCGTCGTACCAACATGGATCGTACCTCCGCACTGAAGGACCGTACTCTCATTGTCATTTGATGCCAAAGCTCTGGCGAAAGCAGTCCAAGAGTTACGGCTTCACACTTATGCTTTAAATATAGATCACCACATCGATTACCAATACCTGATCCAAACTCCCGATTTTTTTTGCTCCAACTCTTTACTAACTCTTACGCTTTTTCCGCCTGGGGAAATTAGCAGTTCGTAAAGTCATTTTATACTAATCCAAATCACTCTAATTAGAATTATCATTTCTACGGGGTTGATTCTCAAGGGGTTATCATTAAGGGAATGTTGAAATTATTTGCATATCTAATAGGCCATGAAGATGATTCATTTTTTTGCTTTAGTCAAAGTGGATGGGAATGTAAAAATACTTGAGTGAAGTGTATCGGAATATTGATAAAATAAAGAGGTGCATAGACATGAATTATAAATGAAAGAAAATTGCCTTCATGTACACACGAGAATATGTATGTCAAAATGTATGTTACGGTAATTGAAATGGACATAATTTTTAGTAGAAATGATTTGAGAAAGCGAAGCTGAATATAAACAAATATTATTGGATTTTGGCCAAGTTCAGCCATCATAATTATATACAATATATACCACTTGGAATGGCCGGCTTTGTTTGCCGAAATTTAACTTCGCCGTGATATAAGGTATTATTCAAAAGCGAGTGTAAACACCACGGCGCGGAAGGAGAGCCGATTCTCCTGTGTGCCAAACTACGCGAGTAAGCAAGGAATCTTTGGCTGGTGCACGGCCTACGGGACTCCGAGCGCGGACAACGAGTTGATTGGGTAGATAAATAGATAGAGAGTCAACAGCAAGGTATTAGCCACTGGCTCGTTGTCACGTTGAAGCGGTAGAGGAAGTATACCTCCACCCCCGGCACCAGCGGCGCAAGGTCCCCAGAACCGGGATATGCGTTCGCTTGTTTTGGGGTATGGACACACACACACACACACACACACACACACACTTCCCTTCTACTCCCTAAAGTCTAGCTAGTGAGGGAGGGTCAATAAGCCTTCTACCGATCCCACATCCTGACCTATCTAGTAAGAGACTAGTTCCCAAAAATGATTGTCTACCGGTTCCACCATGATAAGAAAAAATTAACTGGGGGCTCTGAGACGAATAAGTTCAGGGAGTAAAGAATGGAGTAGATTGTTCCTTGGCATCTATCTATCTATCTATCTATCTATCTATCTATCTATCTATAAATATATATCATTCTTCCAAGTTATGCAGTCGAAAAGTTATCTCACACGCGCGCGTGCGCTCACACACACACACACACACACACACACACACACAAACACACACACACACACAAGTTAAAATGCTGACTAGGGAGGGTGGGAGTGGGAGGGTGAGGGAGGGAGAGAGGGTGAGTGAGTGTGTGTGTGTGTGTGAGTGGGGTGGGGGAAGTGAGGGGGAGAGGGGTGTGTTGATGACGTCGAACTCGCAGGTCAGCTTTAAGCCTTGACAACAAAAATTCGTCCTCATTCCTGTCGCTTGGAACATTTAAAAATAGAGACAGATATTGTTTTGGTTGAGGTAGCCCGGCCAGACAGTGGGCTTGCTGGCGGGGTTGGTTGGTAGGTAGTTAAGGGAGCCCCGCTCATGATGGACCAAAACCAGATGGTCTTAAGAACACACTCTGGATACACTCAAGTGTATCAAACACTCACGATTACAACGTAAACATTCTTTACGAACACTAGTCTTTAAAATCGTCGTTTTTTTCATCAATCTGATTTTCAGGTTATCTTTTTTCCTCTCTCATTGATCGTTCAGCTACGTACAATTACTGAATTTCAGTGATGCTGTTTAGAGAATCATTAGGAGACATTTGAACAAAATAAATGAATTATAAGTCGAAAAATATATTTATATTTATGATAACTGAGTGGAACATAATAATGATCTGTATATTAAGCTTAATTCACCATCGCAGTGGCAGCGAAGGACATGGGTACGGGTTGGCAAAAGGCTCATGGTTTTGGGAAAATGAATCTCGTTCAATGCCTGGCAGATCATATAAAGCGTGGACAAAAAAGATACTGTTTTATTAAAGGTGATATTGCTTTGCACCAGCATGGCCGGTCAGCTGGTCCAGAGGGCCCCCGTAGCCTTGTTGTTGTTGGTTGTTGTTGTTGTATTGTTGCTATTTTTGTTCTTGTTCGTTGTTGCTGTTGCTTTTATTTTTGTTATTGGTTCTGCTGCAGCCGTTGTTTGCTTCTGTTGGTGTTACTGTTTCTATTATTCTATATTTGCTGTTGTAACTTCTGTTAGTGTTGTTGGTGTTACTGTTGCAGTTGCTGCTTCTGCTGTTGTTACTGCTTCTGTTCTTGTTGTTGCTGTTACTGTAGTGCTGTTCCTTCACTTGTTACTTGCTGTTGCTGCTACTGGTCCTGCTGTTCCATCACTTCAAAACTGCTTTATGGTGAACACTATCTTGCCCTAGTCCAACGCTCACTTAAATAACACTTTTTCCCCCCTCTTCCTTTAGCTAATTCCGCTAATTTTTTCCAAATGATTTGGAGTATTTTCACTTACAGTGAATTTTCATAATATGTAACAATACTGCTAATTCTCAGTCTGTGTTTACACATTTACACTTACACATATGCACTCAAAGGTGTCCTAATCACAGTCGTTAACACTTGGAAGTAGCCTGATGATGTATATAACTTCGAAAGATGCAGTGACAGAAAACCAGAGGCCACAAAGTCTTGATAAGCGACATTGTTTTATAAGAAGTGAAGCGGTACTTTTATAGCTTAATCATTGGTTTGTAACTACAGACAGCAAACAGATACTTAGGAAGTAGTATGAATGTAGAGAAAGTTCAAGAAATGGGGGACAATCAAGTGCAAAATTCAAACCCTGTGCAATATAGGTAGGTAAGTACACAAACACACACAGAAACAAATATTAATTATGTGTTTGCTTAGGTACATGTGTAAGTACATAATCATGTTCTGATACCTTTTGAAGCCTTATTTCAGTTTCTTAATCCCTTTGATTCTTGAATCTCCATCTATTTCATGGCATATTAATCCCGCCCTCCTCTAATTACAACCCTTGGTGATTACGTTATGTTTATTGATACTAATTACTTAAGGCAATTCCTACCTCTGACTGCTGCCACGTCTGTTCCTTACCCCTCCCAGAGACTTGATGATTATCTGTGCGATTGCATTAGATTACCTTCCCGTATGGGCTGTGATAAAACTGTGGCATTATAACAGAGGGGTGATGAGGTGGCGAGAAAGCCTGATGGAGAATTGAAGCGTTGACAAAAGGTGTGGTAACTAAATGGAAATATTGTGGAGAGTTGATGGGGAATGTGAAGAGATGAGAATAATGAAGAGAGGAAGAGTACCTTTAGTTCCCCACTGCTCTAATGGAAGACTGAAGAAATAGTACTCAGTCAGTTAGAGAATGCGATAGATGGTGAGAGAAAAAGGTAATAGACAAAATACCAGAAGAGAACTGGAAGGACAGATTTTTGTGAAAAAAAAAAAATGGAGTTTAGAGGTGAATCGAGACGGATCAGGGCAATTGAACATCATTCATAGATAACATTTCTTGTATTTCTGAAGCATCTTTTTTCGCTTTACATATACACACACTTCCTGGTCCCTCCCTTCCCCCTTCCTATCTACTCCATTCTCCATCAACCCTCCTGCAACACAGCTTTCATTCAGGAACCTGTTTTCGAGTCGGCAAAGTAGTCGAAATATTAAAGGCGAGTCGCGTTCAGACAGTAAAAACATAAAAAAGGAAAAAAGAGCGAGACAGAGGGAGAAAAAAAGAGAGACAATGCGTTGCAAATTTAAAGGGACGTATCCCAGCCTCATTAGCACGCTTCTAAAGTACGTCAATAATATTTGTGAATTACATCTTGTTAGTGTATATATATATTTTTTTCAGGTCTAGACTTAAAGTGGTCGTATTTGTTAATGGTATGCATGTTTGAACAGTCATGAGAAAGCTTTTTTAATAATAAAGGTGAGCAATTACCTTTATATACATTATATATATATATATATATATATATATGTATATATATATATATATATATATATATATATATATATATATATATATATATATATATATATATATATATATATATATATATATATATATATATATATATATATATATATATATATATATATCTACATGTTCTGAACATACTTTTCTATATCTAATATCTGCTTGAACACATGAAAACAACACCTTCCTTCCGTAACATTATAGCCACCCTGGCTATGAAAAAGATAACATGAATTTCATTTAATTCTGATATGTAGCAATGACCTTGATTCATCCAGGCTAGTTGCTCTATCTATAATTTTAGGTTAGAGAAAAAAAAACTTACATGTTTAGTCTAAGCACAAGGTTACAATTGGAATGAAATACATATACAATGCAAGAAAGTTGTGTAGAACATGTGTAAAGTAAAGATTCGTATGTTGCATGTATTTGGACGGGTATGGAAGGTGAATGAAATGATTCGTGAGTCTGGCAGCGGGGCACACAGTTCGTCAACACAGGCTAATGTCTCTTTTTCCGAGCGTAGTCATATAAATACCGGCGAGAGGTCCGTGCATTGGAAAACACTCACTCTCTTTCTCTCCCGACCCCCTGGTCTCTCTCTCTCTCTCTCTCTCTCTCTCTCTCTCTCTCTCTCTCTCTCTCTCTCTCTCTCTCTCTCTCTCTCTCTCTCTCTCTATCTCTCTCTGCTTTCATATTCTTTTGCCGTTTTGTTTTTGTGGTGTTTTCAGAGGTGTTTTTTCGAGCAAAAAGTTACATTATCTCATTTACATTTCCTAATTCTACAGATTAAAGGTTTCTCTTCAATACTTTCTTAGAATTTTATGTCTATTAATAGACAAGGTTTTTTTTCAAATTGCCAGGAAATTCTATTTTTTTTATATATCTATTTGCTAAATCATTCATATATTCTTTTACCTATATTTCTATATTAAGAAAAGATCACAAGAGAAGCCTCAATAAACTTGAAAAAATAAACTGTATTTATTTTGAGAATTAGTTTGTTTCAATTTTCAAAATTTAAATTGAAAATATATATATATATATATATATATACATATATATATATATATATATATATATATATATATATATATATATATATATATATCTATTTATTATACTTTGTCGCTGTCTCCTGCGTTTGCGAGGTAGCGCAAGGAAACAGACGAAAGAAATGGCCCAACACCCCCCCATACACATGTATATACATACGTCCACACACGCAAATATACATACCTACACAGCTTTCCATGGTTTACCCCAGACGCTTCACATGCCTTGATTCAATCCACTGACAGCACGTCAACCCCGGTATACCACATCGCTCCAATTCACTCTATTCCTTGCCCTCCTTTCACCCTCCTGCATGTTCAGGCCCCGATCACTCAAAATCTTTTTCACTCCATCTTTCCACCTCCAATTTGGTCTCCCTCTTCTCCTCGTTCCCTCCACCTCCGACACATATATCCTCTTGGTCAATCTTTCCTCACTCATCCTCTCCATGTGCCCAAACCACTTCAAAACACCCTCTTCTGCTCTCTCAACCACGCTCTTTTTATTTCCACACATCTCTCTTACCCTTACGTTACTCACTCGATCAAACCACCTCACACCACACATTGTCCTCAAACATCTCATTTCCAGCACATCCATCCTCCTGCGCACAACTCTATCCATAGCCCACGCCTCGCAACCATACAACATTGTTGGAACCACTATTCCTTCAAACATACCCATTTTTGCTTTCCGAGATAATGTTCTCGACTTCCACACATTCTTCAAGGCCCCCAGAATTTTCGCCCCCTCCCCCACCCTATGATCCACTTCCGCTTCCATGGTTCCATCCGCTGCCAGATCCACTCCCAGATATCTAAAACACTTCACTTCCTCCAGTTTTTCTCCATTCAAACTCACCTCCCAATTGACTTGACCCTCAACCCTACTGTACCTAATAACCTTGCTCTTATTCACATTTACTCTTAACTTTCTTCTTCCACACACTTTACCAAACTATATATATATATATATATATATATATATATATATATATATATATATATATATATATATATATATATATAGACATGGAACTGCATATCTTGTAATGAGCATGCTTTGATATTAATAATGATATGCATAGTCATTCATATAAGACGAAAAATTTGCATCTTCACTTTAATAGAATTATTATAAGGATTTGTGTATATCTTCACTAGTGGAATCAAACACTGGTCTGTATGTACCTTCACCTGGAATATTGACCTATACAAATTTTCATTGGGATTACAATATGGATTATTTTTCATGGAAGTTCACATATGAAATCGCAGTTTTCAAGCGCTGAGTATATGTATCTGAACTGGGTTATTTCAAATCAATGATATCTCATTCAACTTATTGACATCAATGAATGAGCTATTCGTTTTAGAATTTGAAATCTTTTAAAAATCTGATATATCTGTATCTTTTGAAAATGATGATATCTCTGTACGGCTATTGTTTAATATATTCACCAAAGATAAAGGCAGAAAATATTAAGGTTTATGAACGATTCTCACCATCTACAAAAACTAACAGAATATTGTCTTTTTGCATCTTAATATATATACATTCTTATTTTATCATTTCATATCGATGTAAGTGGTGCACGTGCTCTCTTCTGCACCTGATTTAGATAATCATTCAATAAGAAGAGGAAAGTTTATAGCTACATTTAAAGATAACATTGCAAAATCCTATAAAAGATACCATAAGCAATATATGCATCAGTATCATCAATTTTGATAAAACATTCACTCAAAAGTATATATAGTATTCAGGGCATTACAAGATCAGTTACTTAACAATAATCAGTTAAAAGATCTAAATTAATATGATATAATAGGACGCATAAGAGGGATATCTCAAGTAATTAAGTCATCATGTGCTTATAGCGCCACAATATCCTATGTAATTCATAAAGAAGTAGTTCAATCAATAAATGAAATATGTACAAATACACGTGTATGTACATAGTCTGTGGAAACGTATGTTAGATTAGATATATGAATAGATATCATGGTTAATATCTCTCTTTTGTCATATATATATATATATATATATATATATATATATATATATATATATATATATATATATATATATATATATATATATATATATATATATACATATATATAAAATGTGTGCGTATGTGTGTGTGTAATGTAGTTCTGTATGATTAACCTCAGAGCTTCACTGTATTATGAGTGTAGCCAATGCATTACGTCCCTTCCTATAATGAGCATGATGGAAGCGGAGTTAATGATAATGAAGGATAACTAACTAAGTAGGGGGTTGGGTAGAGCTTTAGGGGTGGAAGGGTTAAGGTTAGGGAGGGGTAGAGAAGAAAGAGACAATAAGGGAGCTGTCGAGTCAGTAGGTAGTCGATTCCTCCCTTCGTTACCTTATATATCTCCCTACCAGACACACCAGTCGCCCATCAGGTCCGACGCAGCCACTACCAGGGCCACTGGTCGGGGAAAAAAGGATGATGTCCATTATAACACGAGGAGGCTTGGTCCCTACTCCTTCCCTCCTCACCTTTCCTCCTCCTCCTCACCACCACCTACTGCTCTACCTCCCTCTCCTCTTCCTCCTTCTCTTATAACTGTTTCCTCCCCCTTTCCCCTTTTCACTCCCTTCCCATACTTGCGTTTGCCTTTTCTCGTTGTTCTCTTCTTAAACCTCCCTCTCCTTGCCTCTCCCCGGCCCCATGGCTACCTCCCAGCTTTTCCCCTACCTCTCAATGCCTCTCCCCAATTCCATGTCTACCTCATGGCTTCTCCCCACCTCTCAATGCCTTTCCCCAGCCCCATGGCTACCTCCCTGCTTCTCCCCTACCTCTCCCTTCCTCTCCCCAGCTCCATGTGCTGCCTCGAGCCCTCCTAGCCACACCTACCCCTCGTCCGGGTAGCCCTCAGCGCCCCTACATTAAAGATCTTCAATGCAATGCCGTTGATGTAGTCAGTAAAAACTGCGAAGGAGAGCAATGTTTGCGTGGATCTGCTGTTTGTTTATGAGGCTGGTGTTGGTGGCGAGGGAAGGGAGTGTTGGCGCTGGAAGGACGGTGTGTTGGTGATGGGGAGGATCTGTTGGTGTTGGTAAGAGTGTGCTGGTGCTGGGGAGGATCTGTTGGTGTTGGGGAGGGTGTGCTGGTGATTGGGAGGGTCTGTTGGTGTTGAAGAGAGTATTTTGGTGATGAAGGGAGGGTGAATGATGAGGGGAAGGATCTGTTGGTGTCGGGGAGTGTGTTTTGGTAGTGGGAGGGTCTGTCGATGTTGGAGAGAGTGTTTTGGTGTTTGGAAGGGTGTGTTGGTGATTGGTAATATCTGTTGGTTTTGGGGAGGAGTGTTCTGGTGATGAAAGGAGAGTGTTTTGGTGATGAGAAAGGGTGTACTGGTGATGAGTAGGATGAGTGGTGAGGGGGAGGATGTGCTGGTTAGGGAGGATGAGGCGTTAGTGAGGAGAATGTACTGGTTATGGGGAAGGTATATTGGTGATGGGGTGTTGGTCACGGGGAGGGAGTGTTGAGCGACTGGTGAAGCTGGTGCAGACAGCGTCTCGCTTTGAGTGCAATGAGGGACCTGGTGTGCTGGAGTAAATTGTCTCCCAAATCTTTAACACTTTTTTCGATATCTAAAAGTTTTAATGAAATCATCCTAATCTTTAGGAGCAACTTTTGTTCTTTTCAATGATATACGTGACCTAACACGTAACTCATGCTGTCACATGAAAGATTCTAGAGCCATAAACCTTTCCCTGTGAAAATGGGCTAAAACCCTCTTCGCCAGAGTGGATCAGGTCGGCATCTATACCTCTCAAATGGTCGCATAAATAATGCCGAAGCTAATGAGAGTTTCAGCTTTAAAACGTGGCAATGACTCGCCATTATTCAACCGATTAGTCGTGTAGTAGTAATTATGTCTTCCTTTTATTTTTTTTTATTTTTTGTCCGCCGGCGGCTACACAGACTCGTGTCTGCATTTTTGCGATCGTGGAAACCCATAAGCGAAGATCGATGATATCTGATCGGAGGAAGGGTCAGTAGGTTTGCCAGACTGTGTCCCTGCGTCTATTATCTTCTGTTCCAGAATTCTGGAAACGTATCAGCAAAAGGACGCTAGAACAGATCAGGTTTGTATCCTCCACTGTTGTCTCTCTTTTGGTTTCTTGTTTCCAAAGAGTTCCAAGGTTCTGGAAACACATCAGTAGATGGAACCTTAAGGAGAGGAAATCTGTGTCTTACTGAAGATCTTGTGTGTCTCACTCTTAACACTGACTCTTGTCCTCTCGGCACAAGGCGTGGGTGCTCGTTTCTTCACCCCTACATCTTGTCTTCACCCTAAATTGAGGCATTACAACATACACATATATATATATATATATATATATATATATATATATATATATATATATATATATATATATATATATATATATATATATATATATATATATATATAGGCTACCCACACACAATCCTCTAACACTACAGTGCATTAAAACCTGGCAGGACAAACCCATGTATTGTCCTCCTGTAGAATATATTTCACAGAATTATCTCCGTTCAGGAAAATACACCAATACTCCTTTCTCTCCCTACTCGATGCCCTCCTACCTTCTCAAGACAAAATAGATGAAAACAAATGATAATGCGATCATGCGATAATATCCAGGAGGGGGGGTGGGGGAGGAAAGAGGGGATAAAATGGACTGAAAATAAAGGGGAATTATTCAGTGTGACGTGGAAGACAGCCAAAGCAAGCAAGCAAGCAGAGAATCGTGGCGCGGTGGACGGTAGCCGCCGCCTGATGCAGAGCGCACAATATTGGCTACCAGAACAGAGGGACGGAGTGAAACGGGAAAATGGCGAGTCGCTATTGTCTAGCGAAACTCACTACATATCAGCTTTGCAAAGTCGGGTGTCTAGCCCTGAATATTCACACAGTATTCCTTGTCTTTAGAAAGTTGTTCCCTTCGGGAGGCCTCTGGCAAAACATGACGGCCAAACTAGTGTGTTTGTCTCATAAAGTCTCTAAAGGGTAAATTGGAAGATGTATAAATATAATATATAACATTTTCATGGCAGGTTTCAAAATATTAATTTTGAAACACCATGTTTGACCACGCTGATAATCTACACCACATAAGCCCTTAAATACATTTTACAAACATGGAGTTTAATCTCATTTTCGAAGCAACAACAAATTTATCGCTTAATCATACTACCAAACTAACTTTGGCTTTAAACTTCTGAAATCACATTTTACATGTTGCAGTAAAACTCGTCTCAAAATTGCGAAAACAAATAGCCATAATTTTATCTTAAAACTATTTTGAACTGTGGTCGCTTGGAGTATCATTAATATCAAGATCATTAAGTGAATATTAGTTCTAATAGAAACATTCGGACTCATCTTCTATATTCGGGTATACCATGAGGAAGAAAAGACTAGGGTGTTTAATGAGGTAAGTGAAACGACTTTATAAGAAAGAATTGCCCTTGATTTTGGGTTACAGTTTGTTCATTATTCAACAAGATTAAACCCTTGAGCACGACAGAACGCCCTTGAGCACGACGGCACGACCCTTGAGCACGACGGCACGACCCTTGAACACGACGGAGCGACCCTTGAGCATGACGGTGCGACCCTTGAGCACGACGGTATGACCTTTAAGAACGAGAGTACAGCCCTTAATTACGAGGGTACGACCCTTACTCACGACGGTACGACCCTTGAGCACAACAGTAGGCTACAAACACTTAGATATGACGCCTTGGCCTTTTGAACTGAACCTATCATCAGGAGAGATACCAGTCCATCTTACTCAAGGGTCGTACTGTCGAGCGTCGTACCACCGTGCCCACGGGTCGCACAGTCGTGATCAGAGGTCGCCTTGTCGTGCTCGAGGTTAAAGTTCAAAAGGTCAATGGCCAGCTGACAGTAAATGGCATTTCATTTTTATCTTTGTTGCTAAAGAGATAATTAAAACACTATCATAGTCTAGATGAGACAATTTATCCTGCCTTATTTGATGAATATTTCAGTCCAAAACCTATGTTTATATAATTTGTGTTCACAGACATAATTGCGTGGAAATATACCCACCCACATAAACACACGCTCACATAAACATATACTCACATACACGCTTTCACGTATCTACACACACAAACATAACCCCACATACTAATATTCATACACACACACACACACACACACACACACACACACACACAGAAAAAAATCGCATAAAGGAATGATGAAAAGATATATGTAAACAAAAATATGGAAACCTACACATTCTCCTATGACCGATAGGAGAAACTCAAAAGTAAAGATGTCACTCTTTAAGATCGATATATGTTCACTTTGATTATGCAAAACCTCATCCCGGCGATATTTCATTGAGATGACAAATAGAATCAATGAAAATACTTAGTAAACTATCCATTGAATTAACGCAGTTTTTTTCCTGAACGTCTAGCAACAAGCCACTATGGCATAAAACCTATGATAGAGTTAGGCCAGTTATGATGGGTGTTTTTAACCTCTGATTTGGTGTGATATTTGGAGGTCATTTTAGATCAGAGAGCTGCAGAAGATATCATTACATATACTGAATAGTTCAGCACGATTGTCTCGAAGGATGTTCTGCACCCCATACCTTTGTTTGAATAGAATGACCATTTCTTAGATGTATTGGCAAACGTCATCACGGTTTTTCATATCTAATTAATTTTAAAGATGTACCTGATAATGAAGATTTTACCTTTTCCCAGTGTGAGATGTATATACTGGGATGTCGACTTTCTCCTTCCCACTATACAGAACATCCTCTCAGATCATCATCCACACGGCCAAATATCAAAGGGTGTCATTAGCCTGGGACTATATCACTTGTAGAGTGCAACAAGGCACTTGACTTGGCCCAGTTATTTTCCCAACAAATATCATTGTTTGCAGTGTACGTTTGGCGTACAGAGGGAATTCCAGGATAATGGCCATTAGCTGTTGATTGCCATTAAATCCAGCAACATACACATACACGGCAATGATCAACGGGTTTCCAGAGACGCCCCTATTTCTGTTTAACTTGTTGACTGTGTCACAAGAGCCACTATCATTTCTAGCATTAAATTTGTGACAGATTTTACGATGAACCTGGAGTGGAGGAAAGGTATACAAACATGATTCCGAACCTTAAGATATCTGAGGCTTTTTCTATCTGCTCACCAAAAGGATCAATTAATCCTCCGATTTTGAGTCTGCACAAGATTTAAGACTGCATTGATCTGTTCACTTAAAGTGTGTATAAATACTTTCCTTTTTTGAATCTGCACATCATCATCTTTATCTGTTACTGACCATGATAGATCATTATGGGTACATAACTAATCACTGAATTTAATCCATCATTTAGCGTGAAAGCTCGAGTGCTGTTTATCCCTTGGGGTACCTCACATTAAATACTCATAAACCAACTGCATTCTTTCAGTACCCTCAACCTACATAGCCAGCCAATCAGGCCCCCTACCCATTATTTCCAGCCGCCGACCTCGATTCATACTCATAAGAAAAGCATTGGTTACGATATACGAATGATAGATTAAAATACAGATGGAATATAAACCTCATGCATTGCTTTTTGGGATCAGAATGGAGAAAAAGTTATCAATATAGTTACTCTGGAAGGAGAAACGACTATTGTAGATACCAGAACACTCCTCAGGCACTGAACATACATTCACACAATAAACAAACGACATAATGACTTGCTTATCACATTTTGTAATGAATTATTGGGTAATTTCATGCCACCAATGCAGTGTTGCACTCAAAATACTGGTTGAGTAGTACAGGAAGCCAAAATGCAGCAACATTTTTTGTTAGTATATTTTGGCATTTAAATATAGTTATTGTTCTTAGTTCTCATGAAAAAAATTTCTTTTCACTGTAGTAAGGCTTTTATAATTTATTGTATCTATTGAAAAATGATCTCTTGTGGTGTCATGTAACAAATTATTAGACATTAATGTTGTCATCGTTGCTAATTTATACATGAATTTATTTATCAAATTATGCTTGTGTGTGTGTGTGTGTGTGTGTGTGTGTGTGTGTGTGTGTGTGTGTTAGTATGACTGTGTATTTGTGTATATTTCTATGCATATCTTTCACGTACTCATTCCTTAAGTATATTTTTTCAAAGAAAGAATTCCAAACAACTAAAGAAGAGGTAACGAACTATTCAACAAAAACCAGAGATATTAAACATTCAGAGAAACAGGGAAGCTAAAAGCAACTTGTATTACGAAACTGCTAACCTAGTTATAAGGAAAAAAATAAATACTTTTAATTGATACACGATTTTTTCTTTCATGTGTCATACCTCATACTTTGCAAATTATGCTCTCAAAACAGCTGAAGCATTATAATGGAGCTCAATGAATTGGGGATTATACTGGAAGACGAGACTTGGGTATTCAAAGATCATATTCCATCCCTTGATCTGAAATGTTTGTTACACTCACCATATGATGAATTAGTATTTTATTTTTTCTCCCAGATGGGTCTCAGAAGATATTCTATCCTGCAGTAGTGTCTGACAGACGGTGGATAACACTGATGTGTGGTTAGAAGTGATTTTGTTATGTGAAGTGACCGTGGACACAGGGATTTTGTGGTAGTTAAAAAATTGTGGTAGGCATGACATAACGTTCATTTCTTCTAGACAAGCCTTACTCATGAGTTATATCATTCATAAGAAAATTCATTGTGAGTAAAGATATGACTTTGCATTTGAAAAATTTCTGATGGTTTGCATACAGCTCATGTGAACATGCACAATGCAGACATATAGTTGCATGGCTGCAAAAAAATCTTATATTAATCATTTCAATATATTATTTGAAAATTGTATATGAATTGTTGGTTATCGATATACAGTTTCTAACATTTATAAATAGTTTTCCACAACATGATAGTCTTATGAAAATCTGATCAGCTCAAAGTTTTAAACTGCAACAAATATACAAGTTATAATCATTCCATACTTTATAATACATAACTAGTGACTCAAAGACATGATCCAGTTATACTGAGTAACTCTTTACAATTTAGAGGTAAGGTTATTGAATACTTAGACTTTCAAAGTCATTTATATGAATACCTAGGATTATACAAGTTATTATCTTTAGAGAATCATATATATATATATATATATATATATATATATATATATATATATATATATATATATATATATATATATTTATTTATTTATATAAATCCTGTTCACGTAATTTGAATCA
Source organism: Panulirus ornatus (assembly GCF_036320965.1). NCBI lineage: Eukaryota > Metazoa > Arthropoda > Malacostraca > Decapoda > Palinuridae > Panulirus > Panulirus ornatus. The sequence goes on from NC_092295.1 coordinate 5,504,120, forward strand.
TCGTATACTAATCATTTCACCATATTTGGTGCGGAGCGAGGTAGTGTGGTTTTGTTGTGTTTGGTGGTGTAAGGTAGTTGCTGTGCTGTTTCTGCTGTATGGAAGCAATGGGAGGTGCTGAGAAATGAAATGTGGTGATTTGATGTGTTTTTCAGTGGGTTTGGTAGCGTAAGGTAGTATTTAGTTGGACTGTGGCTGTGTGTAGTGAAGTGTGAAAGGATATTGTAATGTATGCTATAATTTGCGAGAGTGTTTGGAGGTATGGGATGATAAATTATGGTAAACGGATGTTTTTGTGATTTTGAGATGATATCAATTAGCATGTGATAACATGAAATTCTGTGATGTGCCACAACATGTGGCAAGATATGATTATATATGGTTTTGCTTGATGTTGTGTGGTGATGTGTAGTAGTGAGTTGTACTGTACAGTTGTTCATAGAGTGGTGTGCGTTGATATGTGATGGTGCTGGGCGGTGTCATGTGGTTGAGGGTAACGGGGTGCAGGAGTGTGTATTTTTTGTGGTGGTACACAGGAGTGTGGGTTTGGACGTGGCAATGTGTGATTGTATGTGACAGTGTGTGTATGTATGTGTACGGTTGTGGATGTGAGTGTGCAATGGCATTTGTGTGATGTGTGGTGTGCACCTTAGCATGAAATGTGATGATGTGTCGTGGTGATGTGTGATGGTGAGCCCTACTCTGTACGTGAACTAAACAATTTTATCATTGAGAGCAGCATATTCTGTATCTGTCACTTAAGTCTCTCTGAAAATTGATAGGTAAACATCTTAAATAGGTACAAGCACAAGGACAAGACCCTTAGATACTATACAGAATATTCTCTAACAATATATTCCACAACCACAACTAAGATTATATATATATATATATATATATATATATATATATATATATATATATATATATATATATATATATATATATATATATATATATATATATATATATATATATATATATATATATGTGTGTGTATATGGGTGTGGATGTGGAAAGGGAGCTGTGGTTTCGGTGCATGATACATGACAGCTAGAGACTGAGTGTGAAAGAATGTGGCCTTTGTTGTCTTTTCCTAGCGTTACCTCGCTCGAGTGCAAGGGGAAAGGGGGGTTCATTTCATGTGTGGCGGGGTGGCGACGGTAATGGATAAAGGCAGTAAGTATGAATTATGTACATGTGTAGATATGTATATGTCTGTGTATCTATATATATGTATACGTTAAAATGTATAGCTATATATATGTGCGTGTGTGGACGTGTATTTATACACATGTGTATATGGGTGGGTTGGGCCATTCTTTCGTCTGTTTCCTTGCGCTACCTAGCTAACGTGGGAGACAGCGACAGAGTATGATGATAATGATAAATATATCATTATATATATATATATATATATATATATATATATATATATATATATATATATATATATATATATATATATATATATATATATATATATATTCTCCTTATAGCACAGTGAGGTATATTAATCATATTGCATCATCTGATGCAACGTATATACATATATATATATATATATATATATATATATATATATATATATATATATATATATATATATATATATATATATATATATATATATATATATATATATATATATATATATATATATATATATATATATATATATATATATATATATATATATATGTAAGGCATGTGTACGTGTAGGAAGAGAGGAAAGTGATTGGTTCTCAGTGAATGTAGATTTGCGGCAGGGGTTTGTGATGTCTCCATGGTTGTTTAATTTGTTTATGGATGGGGTTGTTAGGGAGGTAAATGCAAGAGTTTTGGAAAGAGGGGCAAGTATGAAGTCTGTTGGGGATGAGAGAGCTTGGGAAGTGAGTCAGTTGTTGTTCGCTGATGATACAGCGCTGGTGGCTGATTCATGTGAGAAACTGCAGAAGCTGGTGACTGAGTTTGGTAAAGTGTGTGGAAGAAGAAAGTTAAGAGTAAATGTGAGTAAGAGCAAGGTTATTAGGTACAGTAGGGTTGAGGGTCAAGTCAATTGGGAGGTGAGTTTGAATGGAGAAAAACTGGAGGAAGTGAAGTGTTTTAGATATCTGGGAGTGGATCTGGCAGCGGATGGAACCATGGAAGCGGAAGTGGATCATAGGGTGGGGGAGGGGGCGAAAATTCTGGGGGCCTTGAAGAATGTGTGGAAGTCGAGAACATTATCTCGGAAAGCAAAAATGGGTATGTTTGAAGGAATAGTGGTTCCAACAATGTTGTATGGTTGCGAGGCGTGGGCTATGGATAGAGTTGTGCGCAGGAGGATGGATGTGCTGGAAATGAGATGTTTGAGGACAATGTGTGGTGTGAGGTGGTTTGATCGAGTGAGTAACGTAAGGGTAAGAGAGATGTGTGGAAATAAAAAGAGCGTGGTTGAGAGAGCAGAAGAGGGTGTTTTGAAGTGGTTTGGGCACATGGAGAGAATGAGTGAGGAAAGATTGACCAAGAGGATATATGTGTCGGAGGTGGAGGGAACGAGGAGAAGAGGGAGACCAAATTGGAGGTGGAAAGATGGAGTGAAAAAGGTTTTGAGTGATCGGGGCCTGAACATGCAGGAGGGTGAAAGGAGGGCAAGGAATAGAGTGAATTGGAGCGATGTGGTATACCGGGGTTGACGTGCTGTCAGTGGATTGAATCAAGGCATGTGAAGCGTCTGGGGTAAACCATGGAAAGCTGTGTAGGTATGTATATTTGCGTGTGTGGACGTATGTATATACATGTGTATGGTGGGGGTTGGGCCATTTCTTTCGTCTGTTTCCTTGCGCTACCTCGCAAACGCGGGAGACAGCGACAAAGTATAATAAAAAAATAATATATATATATATATATATATATATATATATATATATATATATATATATATATATATATATATATATATATATATATATTTATATATATATATATATATATATATCCCTGGGGATAGGGGATTAAGAGTACTTCCCACGTATTCCCTGCGTGTCGTAGAAGGCGACTAAAAGGGGAGGGAGCGGGGGCTGGAAATCCTCCCCTCTCGTTTTGTTTTTTTTAATTTTCCAAAAGAAGGAACAGAGAATTGGGCCAGGTGAGGGTATTCCCTCAAAGGCCCAGTCCTCTGTTCTTAACGCTACCTCGCTAATGCGGGAAATGGCGAATAGTTTGAAAGAAAGATATAAATATATATATATATATATATATATATATATATATATATATATATATATATATATATATATATATATATATATATATATATATATATATATATATATATATATACCCGACAGCAGGAGAAATAGCAGTGTAATTAATTGTGGATAACAAATAAGTAATTAAACTGATATACAGCAGCAAGCTTGGCATGAGAAGTACCTCCCAACCACTAGGTCCATAAGTCCAAAATCATCTGTCTTATGGAGTCAGTCTTACGAGTTAAACAGTGAGTGAAACAAGATATGAATTTTGTATGTGTCTTCTTCAGCTTGTAACCTTGTTATGTTAAAGACGTTTTGCTGAAAAACGCTCGTGTTCCGAAAATCATGAATTTACAAATACTTGATTCACTGTGTAAGGCAACTTATGTCGATATCCCTAAGTGAACAAAATATGATCAATTCTTTAAAAAAGTTTGTAATATATGTCTCAAATGCAACAACTAACAACTAGTACAGGAGTAAATTAAATGCATCTGGGTCGCTATTCATGAACGCATATGAAGAAAAAATTGTCACAGGTAATCTCTCCCAGTGTCTCATTAGTTATTCAACATTTCCGAAGATGAGAATATATCTAAAAGTACATACTGCCTGAGCGTATCTCGCCATACTTTTTACTATTTCGAGTTTAGAAAATGATCAAAATTCCAATACTCGTGAAAAAGTGAAGTCAAAATAGCAAAAGAGAAACGTGAATCATGATTGTCTAGTTGTGTTCTATATGTTACTATTTCCTCTACCATTTACCATGCTTTTATTCTTTCTAATGTTCATAGAATATACTTATTTTTCTCTGTCATAATGTGTTTATTCCATCTATTTTTCCTGGTATATATATTCTCCCTGCTTTTCATGAAAAGTATGTATCTTTTCTCTACCTTATGACACCTCTTCATTCCTTCTCTCCTTCATAATTCCTAGTTATTCTTTCTCCCCTTGATGAAATGTGTTTATTCTGCCTCCCCTTTATGGAATGTATATATTTTCCTTCTCCCTCATATTTATTCATTCCCTTACCTTTATAATATCGTTTAATCTTTCTCTTCTTGATGAAGCTCCTTCTCTCTATTTCCCTCTATTTCCCTCCATCCTCATGACATCCGTCACTTCATGATGTCCATTTCATTCCTTCCCCCTTTCTCCCCACCTGAATACCCCACCCCTGTCTCCATGATCCCACCATCCCCCCTTCCTCAACCCCTTCTCGCCTCGTCACTAAGGGAGGTAGAGGCGAAAACCTGAGTGCCATCAAACCAGTTTTTTTACTGGGTTTAATATCATTTATCATTTGAGAGTAAGGTTCAGTTCGAGTTATCCTTTCTAGCCGGCTATTTTTGTGATAATATTATGCATGGAACCGTGTTGTGGGGGGCCTCGCCTGGTGTGTACGTTTGTTGGTGTTCTACTCAAAGGACATATGTAGACGACACACACACACATACTCTCTCTCTCTCTCTCTCTCTCTCTCTCTCTCTCTCTCTCTCTCTCTCTCTCTCTCTCTCTCTGTATATATATATATATATATATATATATATATATATATATATATATATATATATATATATATATATATATATATATATATATATATATATATATATATATATATATATATATATATATATATATATATATATATATATGATATTCTCTTTCATACACTGTTTGTTAAAGACCTGTGCATGTTTAATACCCCTAACTTTATGTTGTTTTTCTAATATTTCTCACCTAACGTTTTGCTTCATCAAATAAAGTGAGAATTCAATGCCCTACACTCACTTTCACTTTATTGTCAAAATGCATGAGATATTTTGGTCACATGAGCACCTATTCCCATCCAATCAAACTAATTTTAGATGCTGTATCATGTTAGAAATGCATTGATAAGTAGTGTATATTTCTAATTATTTTTAAAACAAAGCTTTTTTTTTCTGGCCAAAGGTGGCGAATTTAGTGTGCACTCCCATCGTATGGGAGATGGCACAGAAGGTGGACACACAGAACACAAAAGGCCTGTGTAGAGCTCCGAGTACATGCAAGTACACTCTTTGATTACCTGCATTTACACTTTACTTCCGTAGTCATTTGGAAAGAAAAGGGGATCTGGCCACAAAATGCTTGCAAAATACACATGCAGCAAACGACTCTTACGATACCAGGTGTTTGGAGTAAATTAAGTACAATTTTATCTTAGGGGGGTTAGCGACCCCTTTCATTAGTCTCCCTCAACTGAGAGTTAACTAAGAGATAGGGAATATAAATTCTACGTTCCCGTCGAAGTTAAATAACGTGTCCAAAAAGCAGAAGAGTAAAAAAAGAATGGCGAAAGCCTTGTAATGATGGATCTGGATGAGTGTAATTCTACACTTTTCCAAAATCTTAACAAAACGTAAAAAAATTGATCATTGTTTTTATGATCATTGTAGTTTGTGAGCAGTAGAATCTAGAATCCATTACTTATGAAAGGGAAATGCACAATACAAAAGCCTTCAAGACAGCGTGTCTAATTCTTGTGGTTAGAATCCTACTTTACGACATCCAACTTATGCTGGACTCTATTCATGACAATTCAAATGTCAGAATGCATCTAAGGACGTCCAACAATATCTTGTTTGTTTGTCTTTTCTTTCTCTAGGGACACCATTCTAGTCTAAAAGCAGCATGCCTTCCAACTACCAAAGTATGGTAGCGCTCCCATCAGCTACCATGCTACTATTTCCTCTACCATTTACCATGCTCACAATGACTTCCTACTAACTACCATATTACCAACTTCTTTACCATCTATCATACCTAACATTAGTGGCCTTATCTGAGAGACCTGTGCTGCAAGAATAAAGATAAACAACCTAAAACATAAAAGGTTTACGAAAACTATCGGTACCAAAATTGAGAATTTTCTTATGATATAAATTTTCCTTTACACAACTATATCTTTATATATCTTACTGTTTCTGTATCTATGTAAAGGAGGCTTCGTCAAGCACATGACAGATAAAATTTGGTAACGAAATCTTGATTTGAATTCATGAGATCTTGAGCTTAGATACTGTTTTTGTAATTACTTATCACATTTGCTTATACATAAACACACTACCTGTGCAATGCATGAAAAATACCTTTGATTTTAAGAGAAACCAAAGTCAGGAATGATATATAATCATTTCTGGATACAGTGATACAGCTAATCCTTGATTATTTCAAGTGCTGAAAAGTTTTGCCATTAATTTTGCAGTACATCGACATGACCCAACTCCTTTTACGAGAACCAAATATATATTCCTTATTCATGCTAAGCAAAATCTTACCGTTATAAAAAAAATCACTTCATTACTCAATTCATATCGGTAAAGGAAAGAATTCTCTTTTGCTTCTTGGAATTTTCAGGACATTCACAGAAAGGAACCTCAAGGAAACGGTCGAAGAAGTGCCAAAGTTGTGGAGGCTAGAATATTTTTCCACCTGCTTCTCAAAGGTTTTCTCTAGATTCAGGATGAGTATAGATAAAGTAACATTCACCTGATAAAGAAAATTCATCCTGACATAAAAATTTGGAAGAAATTCGTTGTGCACTCCGAACAAAAGGACATCTAATTACATTAATCATTAGAGATACTATATCAAAACTTAATATCACCCTTTTGTAAACTCATCCTTAAAGCATTGCCTGCCTGATATTTTTCCATATCAACTCTGTAATGCAAACTATTTTTTCTAACCTTATCTTTTAGAATATTGCCTGCCTGATTTCTTTTCCCATAACTCTGTGTCCACAGCTTTTGTATTATGATGATGAATCCTCAAGAACTGCACTGACTCACATTTCGCCCTCCAAGAATTACTGTATTATTTTCCCACCACCATCGGCCCGCTACCCCAGTCACTTCCAAACAGTCTCTGCCACTCATATCTGCTGGAGAACGTCACCTGCTAGTCATCTCAGAGTTCGATTGCAATCTGCTTGACATTCGGGTCCCAGCGCTTGCCCCATCAACTTCAGGGTGTCAAGTGCTTGACACCATAGGCCCAGGATGTCCGTCTCATGTCATCAAAACCTAAACAATTTGTCTTCTGCTAAAATAAAGGGTAGATATGTGCTGGAAGACAAAGAAGATTTTAATCACATATTGTTCTTCCTTTCCAGAAACCACAAGAATCTACTCCATAAGGAGTTTCCCAATTTCAAAGGTAACGCTACTTTCCGCCAACGCCTCCCAGCCCCCCTTACCCTCTCAGTTCACCTGAAAGTTACACAGAATTTCGTTTTTCTTTTACAAAGAACATAGAAATGCTTGGTGCTTTATAACATATAGAAGGGACTTAATAAAATGAATTTTGAGTCAACGCGAGGAATTTACTTTTCAAGCTTTTTAATGCGCTTTTGTGCACTCTTGTCTATACATTTCTACTGACAAAAAGATTTTTAAAGATGGTATTCACTATGTGGCTCCCATTTCTATCACCAGCATCAAGGATTGTAAATTCAAGATTTAGCTCTTTTGTTGTATATCTCGTTCCAGTAGTTCTAGAAAATTGTTCATTCATCACTAATATCATTAAAGATGTTTCACCTCTTCAATTAGCTCCAGATTTATTTTTTTTCAAAGGATCGTACAAATTGTTGTCTTTCGCACTGTTATTGCTACGAGAGAACACTGCTATGAAATGTTATTTACATTTTGTAAAAGGACAAACATGCTTTTCTAACTCTGTCATCAGCGCCTCAATATTTTGTATGAAAACCCATCAATGTAGTAAAACATCGATCCTTTTGATTTTCCTTCTTCGCTAACCCTCAAATTTCCTATCTCTATAACAATAACAGCATTCCATCCAGTCTAAGTACTTGAGAATCAAGATTCACTGTAGTGATGCAAACGATTAACCAGAGAAGATAACCTTACCCTCATATCTAATAAACTTCAGCCTAAGTCTTGCAACACTTTCCTGTCACAAACAAATCTCTTGATCAACATCTCAAAGTCGTCCCCATCTCCGTCATCCTCTAACTGCCGAAGGCCCTTCTTGCATCATCGATAATTCCAGTAAATGGTATTTCTTGTCAATAGTCCTTCTAAAGCATAATTTCCCCGTCAACCTATAATCCATAAAGGGTCTCCACCGACCCCATTTAGCCAACAATACCCTCCAACGCCTCTTGCCAGCTATGTCCCCCAAAATCACTAGCCCTGAGCGAATTGTTTTACCATGTCTCTTTCTTTAACACTGAAGCCAACAATGTTGGTTCCTTAACTAAAGTCCCATATCTTTTTTTCTCCCTCCTCACCCGTAGGCAGAAACTAAATGTACTTTTTTCTTCTATGTTGTCAGTGAACCTGTATTCATCGGCAAAATCATAATAGTAATATCCCTTTCCACAACAGCGTCTCTATATTGCTCTCTACCCCCTACCGGTAAATGTTTCTGTTTCCGTTTAACCCTTAAAAATGCTCTTAAATTTCCTCATAAAAGATATCATTCACTATCTCCACTTGCCCTAAGATGTTTCTTAGACGATTGATTTGTTCAGAAAACAAATTTAAATGCCATCTTTCTATTGGACAAGATTCTTTAAACGTCCCCCTCTGAAAAGAGTCTTAGCGAATCTGTTCTTTTGATGGGCGGAAAAAACAGCAAAAATCTTAAAGGAACCTTCCATCTAAAGGTTATCCAAGGACTTCCCTCCGCTTTACAAAATCCCTAAAAATAATCTTTAAAGTTTTTAATCTTTATACAAAAAAAATAAGTTTATTCCATATCAGATTATAAATCCATCGTTACTTGGGAAAGATAATCATAAAACTTTTCCCTTGTTCATTAGGAACACCAGGATAACCACCATTATATCAAATAAATATTGTCTTTTTTTTCATCAAATTCACATGGGTTATTTTCCTCCACGAAGACACACAGCACAACCCTCTACTCGACTAGGAACACAGCGGTAGCGTACGCCTAACAAAACTTAATAGATGTATGAATAGATAAAGGCTATTCACTCTAGAAAAATCTATAAAACAGTCGCTAGAACGAAACAGGGACTCATCGGTGTGAGCTGTGGCTCCCAAGGCTTGGGGACCTGGGAACGGCGGGGGCTGTACAGCAGCAGCAAGCGGCCCTACACCACTTACTGCTGTCGTTGCTACTGTTGGTGATGTTGCTTCTGCTGCCTCTGCTTACTGCTGCTGCTGCTGCTGCTGTTATTGTAACGATAGTTGATGGTGTTGCTTCTGCCGCTGCTCCTACGCTGTTACTCTTACTGAACTGTTGGTGATGTTACTTCTGCTGAAGCTATTGCTGCTGTTCCTTAATCTTCTGCCTGTAGTGCTGCTGCTGCTGTTGTACTACTCTGCTAATTCCGCTGTCATTGCTGATAAGCTGACAAGTGTACCCAGTTTCCCTCCCCCCCTCGTCGCCTAACATTCTATCATGACTGCTTAAAGGAGTACTATGCCACAGCGACCTCATTACCATTACCATAGCACCTTCAACGATTACCATACATCTCACATCCAATCTTCTAATCACAGGACTTCATAATCTCCTTCAGAAACGCCACTTCCTCTGTCATCACTAATAATATTGGTCATCACAAGAATGGTGGTGCCATTATGGCAGACACAACCACACCCATAACCTTATCATCAAGGTCTAAGACAGACTTGACATCAAGCACTTTTGAAGAAAAAAAACACAATTTTCTGCTTCGGTTTTAAAGTGAAAGAATTCGCGACTCTGTTTCTGGCTGTATTTACAAACAGGATCTTAGTATCAAAAATGTATGAATGAAATCATAGAAAAGGTACCAAGAGAAAAGAGAATATATATATATATATATATATATATATATATATATATATATATATATATATATATATATATATATATATATATATATATATATACATATATATATATATATATATATATATATATATATATATATATATATATATGTATATATATATATATATATATATATATGTATATATATATATATATATATATATATATATATATATATATATATATATATATATATATATATATATATATATATATATATATATATATATATATATTCTCTGTTCTTTTTCTTTCTTTGAATATCAGTCACCACAAAACATGTAAACTTGACGAGGACATTCACGAGAGCAATTTCGAAATTGTTGTTTATTTTACCTGTATAAACAAATTAGATCAGAAAGATAATTCAGGAGCTGATGGACCCGCTGTGGACGTTGGTCGGGCTTGCATCTGCAATAAGCTTCAAACACCAGAAGCATTACGTACACCACAATGGCTACTGTAGGCAACATAGACGCCATCATGGCCCCATACACGCGCCATAAAACACCACTTCCTTTGGCACCATTACCGCCGCTGTCCCATACGACAGCCAGAATCACACAACAACAACAACCATCAACATCATCACTATAACACATCATTCCTATCATCACTACAGAACCGTCATGATCATCACTATCATGAATGGTGATATCAGTACTGTCACTGTTACAGCAGATGTCTACCATCATCACTCTGAATAACCACTATCATCAGAGCAAGGATTCCCACAAATAGCAACCGTAGACCACTACCATGAAATGCTACCACGCCCTACCAACAGTGCATCAACAAGACTCCATAACCACTCCTCTTAACCAGAAGGCCCACTACTAGCCTCCATGGTGCGCTACACCATGTTCAGACACCATGACAAACTTCTGCCATCTACACCCCCATACCTCCCTCCTCTCCCACCACAAAAGCAGCTACGTTTGCCCGTTCCAATGTCTGTTGTCACAATTTTTCATTAACCTACACACGTTTCGTTCGCCAACTTTTTCACTTGGCCTGACTGGCCAAATACGAGCTCCCTTCTCCCCCCTCCTCAACCAGTTCACACCCCCCACCTCAACCTCCAGGTCACCCTCCCATCTTCCCCAGTCGCCTGCTTACAAACACTCTCACAAAGCAATCCCAAAATGTCCAGCTTTTTTACGATGTGCACCATTACTTCATCTGGAATGAACTCATTCATGGAGTCTTGCACTTCTTGTTGACATCTTTCAATATATATATATATATATATATATATATATATATATATATATATATATATATATATATATATATATTTGTGTGTGTGTGTGTGTGTGTGTGTGTGTGTGTGTGTGTGTGTGTGTGTGTGTGTGTGTGTGTGTGTGCGTGCGGTTGCATATGCGACACTGTATTCGCAGTTTCTCGTCTATATTTTCATAGAAATGCTTAGTTGAAATCACGGATTTGTGTTTACAAATGTAGATTCTCATTTCCAGTTTTAAATATATATACATACCTATTTATATGTATAAATGTGAATATTTTCACTTCATTGAATGGGTAAAAACACTGACAAATATGTCTAATTATTCACGGATAATTACGGGCATACCTAGTTGTGCTTATGTATGAAAATATATTTATCATTATGGACATACACACACTTCTTGTGGACAGGGAAGTTTATATTTGGATATGTGTGTCTTTTTTTTTGCAATAACGTACAATGTATATGGGAGTCTGCAAATGCCTTTGAAAATATGCGTATGAGTGGACGGAAATTGATTTGTGAATAACATATCTACATTAACCTACATATGGATTTTTAAGATTAATGTATTTCAAAATCAACTGATACATATTTATAGGTACCTTTATCATCTGATTTCTATTTCTGGTAGGAAATTTGCATGTCTTAATCTTCGTCCATTGAATGCAGAAGTGCTGATCTTTTTCAAGATGTGGCTTGCAAAAAATCTCAAAAGTACTCTACAATATAATGTAAGTGATTACTGTACTCTGTGTAAGCAAAGACTTATTTTCATATTGAATTCCTTTAATCTAGTGTTCTAAATTATGAATTCAGAAGAAAAATTTTTTACATAGAATATCAATATACGAGAGACTGTTGCGATTAATATATGAAGAAATGAACTGCACGATTATTCGATTACATAGGAAGTAAAGTAACTTATGCGATAAAATGTAGTGGTTTTCTTTTGTTCTCTCTCTCTCTCTCTCTCTCTCTCTCTCTCTCTCTCTCTCTCTCTCTCTCTCTCTCTCTCTCTCTCTCTCTCTCTCTCTCTCTCTCTCTCTCTCTCTCTCTCTCTCTCTCTCTCTCTCTCTCTCTCTCTCATCCTAAATGAGTTTTGCTTCCTCGTATCCGGGAAAATAAAACTGTGCAGAATGGTCAGGAGTGGTCTGCGAAGCTTTTTAGCACAGGAGATATATTGGCATGAAATATGACCGATACTACGCTTGGACCGGGAGTTTTTGGGTGCAATATCTATACTACGGTATTGGGAATATGTAATCAATATGAGCGAGCAATCACGCTGAGTGGAATCAAGGCTGTCTGCAATAAATATTAACCAGATACAAAATTACCTCAAAACGTATTACAAGGATAGCTATAACTCCAGTGTGTGTCTGTGGGTGTCTGTGTCTAGAAGTATGCTTTTGTACATCCGTATATTTACTTTTGCGTGTGCCTATATATATATATATATATATATATATATATATATATATATATATATATATATATATATATATGTATGTATGTATGTGTGTGTGTGTGTTTGTGTGTGTGTAGTTGTACATTCGTCCATTTGCGTAGTTATGTGCGTGTATATGGGTGACCATGTCGGTAAAAAGCCTCCTCGATTTGCATAGTAACATGAGTTCACACATATTTTAGTGAATGTTTAGGGAAAATATATCTTTGCCCAGTCCAGAGATTATATTGAAGGAAAGGAGGTACCTCTCCCACTTTTTAACATTAAGGAGATTAAACGCCAGTCAGGGATTCGCAGATCCGAATGATTAGTTACAATCAGTCCGGAGTCTCATAGCGTAGATTAAGTTTGCATGGTCACTCAATGCTACATATGAAGCCATATTCAACTGAAAAAAAGTTTAGATTAGAAGGTTTTGTATTGAGGGCTAGTAATATGCAGTCTACAGTTGAATTGTAAATTTCTTTTTTATGCTTTGAGTAATTAAGAGCTAATCCAGACAGTTTGGAGACCTATGTGCAATCTAAAACGGGCTTAATTGACCTTTGACAATGAAGCTAGTTTTTGCAATGGTCAAAAACTATAAATAACTTTATCACAACACCAGTTTAATCTACACGTAATCAACCTTTTGAAATGCGTATCAACGACAGACTCACTAGCAAAATAACAGACAGACAGATATAACTGTAAATAGACTTGAGAGGCGCGGGTAGTACGTTACAACTTCAGTAAAAGACAATTTCTTTTACACCGCCGGGAAAAAAAGAGAAAGAACAGATCTGTCCAT
>NC_092295.1:5522735-5540235 GCF_036320965.1 Panulirus ornatus
CTCTATAGTCTATTCAACCCCTATGATCAGTGAGGAAAAGATATAGAATTATCTATTCTCTATACACTAATTAACCCTTATAATTATTGTGGGAGAGATATATACAATTGTCAACTCTCACTTCGCTACTTAATCCCTCTGATTAGCCTATATATTAAAGTAATAATATAATTAGACCTTAACTATCCTCTGTTGTATTCTTCCGTATATCTAATAATTATATATCATATGTAGATTTGTACTTACCACTTCTAAATTAAGTATCATGGCAGGAACTTAAAAAAGTTTTACTTATTTGACTATTATTTTCCATAACCAGCTTATTCAGCTCATCTCCATACTGTAAGCGGCTATGAGGTCACTCATTACTACACTGCACACCACCCCCACTGAGAGAAACCAAACGAACCACTGCCACAGTAAAACAAAAAGTGACCCAGATTTCCAAGAGAAACAGCGAAGTATGTGGAGATACTTGGCTCCGGGCTGTGGATGGCTCAACTTGCGCGCTCTTGCAAGCCGTCCATCGGCGAACGCAAGCTCCCAAAAGACAACTGGGTCTCCCCAGCCTCTGGGACAGCGGAGGATACATCCACGTAAAAAATAAACACTACTCATAAACTTGCGAACTTCATCGTAAATGCCCTACGAAGATGTATGCCATCATCACTTCGATCACTGTGGGCAAAATCACTTTATTCCTAGTAGAAGCGAGAACAAGTGTTGCTTATGACACCATCGACACAGACTTGAGATAAGACACTGCTGGTTCTCACAGTGAGCAGGCGAAGGCAGGCTTGTTGAGCAGGTGGCGGTGGGAAAGGGGGTCGGTGGGAGGGAACCACAGGTCTCTAGCCATTTAAAGTTCCGTTGTGACAAGAGAGACCAGGTGGCGAACTATCAACACCACGGGGGTTGAAAAAAAAAATCCCATTAAAAGGAAAACATATTTTTGAGTTTGGTTAAAAAAAAGAAACATTAGATTTACATACGTCATTGGGAGTCTCTTGTGATAGTGGCTTTTGAAGGACCTAAAGCAAGAAAAAAAAAATAGATTGGACTGAATGAAGTAATAGACTGAATTTCTCAATCATGAACCAAGATATGATAGACGAATGATATAAAGTGATATGACGAATAAAAACACTTGTTAAGTATACTTAACAGACAAGACTTTCAGCGATCTGAATACCCTCAATCCCTTGACGAAAAGAATCAAAACTTTATTCTGGTTGATAATAAGCACAATGAACATATATGGAATGGAAAGGGAGAAGTAGAAGAAAGTTCAAAGAGACAAGGATTTCCACTTTTCATGGCATGCGTCTTCATGCATCTTGCAGTTTCTCTCAATGATATTCATATTTCTTATATTGACTCATAAAGTATTTTTGGCACAAATAAGCAATTCCAATAAACACACAGAAATACGCACAACACACAAGATATATTGGTACTGAATACTAACAAAGCTTCTCTCCTATTCTCCTTTCCTTTTTCAAAGGAAAGTCTTGCAAACTACGTGATCGTACAGGAAGTCTTTTTACTGATTTTGATAAATTGTAAATAAATATTGTGTGTTTGGTTATATCATAATCAGGATAATTCTATGTTACGGAATATATATATATATATATATATATATATATATATATATATATATATATATATATATATATATATATATATATATATATATATATATATATATATATATATATATATATATATATATATATATATATATATAAATATAAGTTCCCAAGTGCAGTTTCGTGTAATAATCACATCAGGGGAGACACAAGAGAGAAATATAACAGTCACTTGATATACAACGAAGAGACGTAGCTAAGACGACATTTGTTCCTAGAGAGAGAGAGAGAGAGAGAGAGAGAGAGAGAGAGAGAGAGAGAGAGAGAGAGAGAGAGAGAGAGAGAGAGAGAGAGAGAGAGAGAGAGAGAGAGAGAGAGAGAGAGAAGGGGGAATGCTAGCTCTACGAGACATTAAGAGACACAAATAAACACAGAGGCAAACTGAAAGAAGAATATACACAAAAGACTTTTGCTGAGGTATAGACGCGTGCGTCATGTCTGACATGAAAGGTGAGAGAGAAGATCCACAAGGTCAAGAAAAAAAAATGAATGGCGCTTCCTGAAAGGGATTCAAAGGAAAGACAAGACGATGAGAGTATTGGAGACGGTGTCTAGCAGCCTAGCCGAACCAGCAGAGGAAGATAAGAAGGAAAATTATTACAAAATGCGAATTCGTAAAGCTTTTAGTGAAAAATGAATCAGGGGTCTAGAGAGGAGGGGGCCTGTGTCACGAGGCAACGTTATTGCAGAAAGAAAGACATAATGTGCAGCAGCAGCAGCAGCAGGGAGAACAGGAGCAGCAACAACAGCATCATGGAGGAGAGTCGGAGAGAGAGAGAGAGAGAGAGAGAGAGAGAGAGAGAGAGAGAGAGAGAGAGAGAGAGAGAGAGAGAGAGAGAGAGAGAGAGAGAGAGAGAGAGAGAGAGAGAGAGAGCCGCTGGTAGCAACGCCTGTTCGCCGTGGGAACGCACAGAGTGCTTGTAGAGCCCCTCTCCCCCCAAATTTGCGCGGCGAGGATGCGCATTGCATAATTACCAGAGAGCAAATCTTTAACCATTGCTGTAAATCGCTGGCTCAACCCGACCTCACGTGTCCCAGGAGAAAAATAAAGCCTTGGGAAAACCCCCCACCCAAAGGAAAAATTATTTATTCCCGTTTATCCTTTCAGAGAAATGGCCATCAGCACCAAAAAGAGGCGATAAATAAGAGGAGAAATGGTCACAGCTTCGCCCAAATTTTGTGTGTAATCCTTAGCTGGTCTGGTCTATCACGCCGGTCGGGTGACGGAGAGGGAGGGGTGCTCGTCTTAGACAACTCGTAGCCACGTCTCGTTAATTCTGTATTCCCAGTATTGTCGCTTCCACTTTCGGAGGGATTCTGATAATTCTCAACGCCCACGAAAAGTTATCGGAATTTAGAGTTAGTTTGGTCGATGTTTTAGGAGGGAGAAGAGTGCATTGCGTGTTGTTTATTTTTACCGGATGTAAAGGTCTTTTGGGAGGTGAGATGCATCTGTGTGGAACATCATGGTGCCCTGTGTTTGTGTGTTTGTTTGTTTGAGTATGTTTGTGTTTGTTTGTTTGTGCGCGCGCGCGCGCGTGTGTGTGTGTGTGTGTGTGTGTGTGTGTGTGTGTGTGTGTGTTAGTGTGTGTGTGTGTGTCTGTGTGTGTGTGTGCGTGCGAACGCGAGCGCGCCTGCGTGCGTGTATATGTGTTATCATACATATGCAGTTTCAAAATCTTTTGGTTCCTTTGCGCACAAACATGTATCTTTATTCCTGTATGTATTCATTATCAACATCTGTGTAGACGTGGGAGGCTGAGTGTAAGCATGGCTGTGTGTGTATGTACATGTATCCCAGATATTCCTGCGCACATAAAGTCGTGATATAGACAATGTAAGCGTCTATATAATGCTGTGGACTCCTTCCAAAGTCCAGGACTCAGCCATAAAGGCACGAGGAAATAGGCATAGCCCCACCATAAAAGGATAATTGAACTGCATCCCTTGGTATTATTTCAAAACGAAAATTAAAGTGACGACACAACAGTATATGTTTGTTATAAGGACAACAAAGAAACCAACGACATAACAGTACATGTTTCGCCAGAAAAATACAGGAAAAGCGTCACAAAATGTAGGAAAACAACCAAAGTAGTATGTCTACCTTACCATCTTCATCTTGATGTAGAAATATATAAGAAAAAGGTAAATAATTTGTTTCTCGATGAGTCTGGAGAATGTAGCAGAGATGGAGGAAGAATAGAGAGATAGAAGTTGGTAAAGAAAGTGAATAAAGTTTTTGCGTAAGTAATGAAATATATAGAAAATTCTGACAAATCCTTGCAACCAACTTTGGATAATAGTAATGATATTGAAATTATAGAATAATAATGATAATAATGATTATGATAATAATAATAATAATGATAATAATGATAATAAAGTAATGATGATAGCAATTATAACAACGGTAATATTGCTGATAATGATAACAATAATAGTGATGATACTAATTGTAATAATATTAATAGAATAATAATGATAATTATGATAATGATAATAATGATAATAATGATATTGATAATGAAAAAATAAGAATAATGATGATAATGATATTGATAATAATGACAATATTTATAGTAATACTGATAATAATAATAATGATAACAATAGTAATAATGATAATAACAATGATAACAATAGTGATAATGATAATAATAGTAACAACAATAATAATGATAATGATAATAATAATGATAATAACAATAATGATAATAATAATGATAATAGTAATAATAATAATAATAATAATAATAATAATAATAATAATAATAATAATAATAATAATAATAATAATAATAATAATAATAATAATAATAATAATAATAATAATAATAATAATAATAATGATAATAATAATAATGATAATGATAATAAAAATAATAATAATAATAATAATGATAATAATAATATAATAAATCAATAATGATAATAATAATAATAATAATAATAATAATAATAATAATAATAATAATAATAATAATAATAATAATAATAATAATAATAATAATTATAATAATAATAATAATAATAATAATAATGATAATAACAATGATGATGATAATCATAATGATAATAATGATGATGATAATAATAGTGATAATAATGATAATTTTCTTGGATTTACATATTTTTTCTATCGTAAAAAGCGTAACTAAATGGCCATGCTGCGGTGACAATTTTGTCCCATGGACTGTTATGTTGTCTACTCTTACCATTCCTGGCAGACACCACATCACCACACTACCTTACAAGATGAAGTGTCTAAGATATATCAGATATTTCTAAGATATTTCAGATATTTCTAAGATATTCCTTATATAGCTACTACTAAACCTGTGATCCCTCGTTTTAGAAATATGAATATCTAGAAAAAGAATCTGTTCTAAAGCTGGTTGCAACATACTGTATTTACATAGATCCTGTTCAGGCTTACATTCAACCATGCCATTTCCGTTTCTGGATAAAATGAAAATGCTAATGCAACAAGCAAGAAAGAAAACATTCATAACAAATGAGGAAGACAATTCTTTAAATGAAAACCCTTCGATACTGACAATCAGAAACAATTTCATAGAAAAAAATTTATCTTAGTGATGATTATCACAGTACTTACACAAATGTGATTTTGGAGCTCAGAAATACAGGAATGGGATTAGAATTCCTTGGATTATGAAAGCTAGATTTTACTTAATGTAGCCTCCTTGATAATACACTGAAATGTATTTCACTGAGCTTGATATCTTTCACAAAGACAAGTTGAAATATAATCTAATGAACGTATCATATTTCACAATGACGAGTTGAAATATACTCAACTAAAGGGGATTCTTTTTTTCAGAATGATGTGTTGAAACATATTCTACTGAAAAGAATGTATTTCACGATAACGGCTCGAAATATACTTTACTGAAAGGAATATTTTTCAACGGGATGTGTTCAAATATAATCTACTGATCGATATATCTTTCACATCGAAGGCTTAACATACAATTTACTGAACGCGTGGTATTTTTCTTGAAAAAAATATACACAAAATCCTTTTCGTGGAAAATGTCACAGGATCATCTTCGCCACGCACAAAACCCTCGTAGATCAACAAGTTGATTATCTTTTCGTAGAAGTTCAGCACTGGAAGCACTATAGTTGATAGGAGCTCTCTGTACCCTTAGAATCCTTGCTAATTCTGCAACGTCTTAAACCTATGCCAAAGCCGGCCTGCTTCAGACTCCAAAAATGAGATATGGAAAGAGTGCTTGCCTAAATACAAGAACAGCAGAGAGAGAGAGAGAGAGAGAGAGAGAGAGAGAGAGAGAGAGAGAGAGAGAGAGAGAGAGAGAGAGAGAGAGAGAGAGAGAGAGAGAGAGAGAGAGAGAGAGATTTAAGAACTCGTGGCAATAGACCGCTGCAATTGCATTTCATGACACCAGACGCAATAACTAGATCACCCGTGACAAGAGCCAGTAATTTTATAAATAGAAAACTTCGACTTTCAGCTGATGTAATAGAGACGAGAAAACTCCGCTTTTCAAGTGAAGTAATAGAGACCGGAAAAGCACCTTCTCGTAGTCTGTTGTTTTCACTCTTTGGTCTTTAAAAAAGGAAATGTTTTGAAGCAAATTAGAGAACTTAGAAACGAGTGATGAGATGATATTAAAAAGATATTCTGGTGGAGAATAACTTATTACCTGCAACATGACTGAATTTTTCTGATGATGTATTCTATGTTATGGATGCCCTTTTTCAAAAGCCAGAAGGATTACTCTGTGGGATTCGAGAGATTTAGGTTGAATTTGCTGGAGGTGGTGATTGTAGTGGAGAAAATGTATGTGTTGTGCTGGAAATGACAATCTTTTTGTGGTCAACGGCTCGCCAGCAGGGAGGTTGTAGCGGTTAGCGGAGAGAGCAGCATTACCATCACAACTACCATGAAAAGTATTTGTCACCACCACTATCACTGACTACCACAATCTCTACCATCCCTAAAACTACCACCATCATCAAAAAGTACTACCATAACCATTGACATCACCATCAAGCTACCATTACCACAACCATTATCACTGCCACCACCAACAACACCATAATCATCACTAACCACCACAACCACCACAATCACCAGCTACTTCCACCACTGCCACCACAATTCCCGACCCCGCCTGTCGAGCGAGGGGCTAGAAATATTCCTAGGAATTACAACATCACCTTTAAAGTTTAAGCAAAACTGATATGCACCTCAGGGTAGGAGGCTGATTACTTTTGTAATATTTTCTGTACCAATTAATCTTGATGATAAGGTTCCTTACTTTAAAATAAATAATCTGACACAGCTCTTTCTTTCCTTCTGTATAGGCATTTCTTTTTATTTTCCTTTATTTGAAAGGTTGTCAGGGAGGGAAGGATACGCAGCCTCTTTTAAATTCTGTATTCGTTAACTTGATTATTACAAATTCATTGTCCTTATCTCAATGGTTTTAATTTCTGTCTTCCATTCTTTTTTCTCATTCATGTTTTGTTCTCCATACATGCTTCTTGTACGCATTCATTCATATATCTCTCCACCAGAGCATGACATATGGAGGCCAGATATAAAAGCCAACTATGCGTTGGCGTAGGATGTATTATGCATGCGTTCATGTCGGATCCCTGCCTACAAAACGCTCGCTATCTTGTTTAAGGTACTTATACTACGCACACACACACACACACACACACACACACACACACACACATCTCTTCTTCATGAAAGCACCTGAGGAGATTAATCTATTCATAATTTATGTTAACGTAACTCAATTATACAGTTATC
This sequence comes from Panulirus ornatus, assembly GCF_036320965.1. Lineage (NCBI taxonomy): Eukaryota > Metazoa > Arthropoda > Malacostraca > Decapoda > Palinuridae > Panulirus > Panulirus ornatus. The sequence goes on from NC_092295.1 coordinate 5,530,200, forward strand.
ATATGTATGCTTGGGTGTAACAACCTTTCAGTGCAATAACTCATGTGTATTTTCATTACCTTATATATGTATTCATATACACCATTAATGTTGTATACATTAAAGGTTGTAAACAAACTTTAGTTTAAAACCTATGCATCTTCCTGTTTACAAAATGCATTATTTAGGGATGACCGCAAAATATATTCATAACATTTCAGATGACTTATGGTAAGAGTCACTTCTCAGGGCCGGGTAGAATTAAGTAACACGTACATTGACATTAATTTAATAGTATCTACATCGAGATCCTTTTTCCAGCGCTGGGGCCCCGACCCGGTGCAAAAGAAATGGAAATGAGCGCATTTACTCCACTCCAGAGATATTATTTAGAGCATTTGTTAAATACTTTCAAAAAAAAAAAAACATTCCACAGTTGAAGATTACATTACGAATTGAGCTTCTTGAATTTACTCTGGGCTTTTACCAGTCTCTCAAAGAATCATTGGAAGTTAATGAACTAGAATTTACTCTAGAATTGTAGAGAAAGACATGTATATTTTCTTTTTAAGGCCATTCATAATACCTCAAACGGGGACAGGTTTAAAACACCAAATACTCTGTTCCCTCATGACTCACAGTATAGTACATAGTAGTTTTGAAAAGGTGCATTTGGTCTCCCTGCCGTCAGGTACAGGGCCAGAGTCACAGGGAATCGCCGTCATGCAGAGAAAGGCACTTGAGCCGGACGAGTGCCATTATCAAGGGAAACAAGTGCATGAAAGTAGGTAGCTAGAGGTATGTCTACCTACAGGAAAGTGATTGAGATGATCATTAGATATATGAAGAATATAACAGAAAAATATGATTATACACACACACACACACACATATATATATATATATATATATATATATATATATATATATATATATATATATATATATATATATATATATATATATATATATATATATATATATATATATATATATATATATATATATATATATAGATATATATATATATATATATGTGTGTGTGTGTTTGTGTGTGTGTGTGTGTGTGTGCATGTGTGTGTTTATATGTGTGTGTAAATATTCCAGGACAGAAAGAGGATGAGAAATATATTTCCAATTAAGCTACAAAAGTTATATGTGAAAAAAAAAAAACATGAACACAACACCAAAGACCTGATGATGTGCAATATATATAGGAAGGCACATATTCAGCATGAGAAAATTTAGGTAAAGACTACACAGACGCATAGACATAACCTTATTGATGTCAGGAAAGCTATAGCTAAATTTTGATATAAATGAAAATAACATAAAAGCAGTCTTAGATTATATGGACTTGATAGTGTATCATATAGATAATTAGAATTAGGAATATTTTGAGAGATAATGATATCTGGTGATGCTTGGGGACTATAAAGGTGTATTTTGCTATTTATCATCGAGCAAAATTGGGTTCATTTGGACGTTTTGCGAGAAAGAGGATCCTCCTCTCACTTGCGTCCTCCTCGGCCATGGAATCTAGACGAGGAAGACGGTATACGGCCAGGAGTGTGCACGTCACGGGAGCCATAGCGTCGTCAAGGCAGGTGAAGGGCGCGCCATCTCCCGGGACCTGACAACTGCAGCGATAAATCATATCTCGTATAAAGGGAAGGCAAAACACGGGCGGAGGGAGTAACTGGGAGGGGTTCCCACTCCCGCTTGTACCACGCCAGCCAAGTTGCTTGGCTCTACCTTCATGAGTGAGGTGGACCATATATATATATATATGTATATATATATATATATATATATATATATATATATATATATATATATATATATATATATATATATATATATATATATATATATATATATATATATATATATATGTATATATATATATATATGTCAACGTAACTCAATTATACAGTTATCATATGTATGCTTGGGTGTAACAACCTTTCAGTGCAATAACTCATGTGTATTTTCATTATCTTATATGTATTCATATACACCATTAATGTTGTATACATTAAAGGTTGTAAAAGTTGTAAATATATATATATATATATATATATATATATATATATATATATATATATATATATATATATATATATATATATATATATATATATATATATATATATATATATATATATATATATATATATATATATATATATATATATATATATATATATATATATATATATATATATATATATATATATATATATATATATATATATATATATATATATATATATATATATATATATATATATATATATATATATCTCACGCAGGTGTGCACTTCCGCTTACACTGCCCGGTATTGCGTGCCCCTACATTAGCACGTATATCTGTCTGTTTGGCTATAGTACCGCACAGGAGAGTATTTATGTAAGAGCAGCCATTGGGGTCCAACGTCGCGGGTAAGGCAAGCGACCAGTGGTCCTGCCCAAGGCAAGCTGCCTGCCCCCGTCCCAACATGCCTTCTACTGTCCTCGACAAACCCTCAATTCACTCAGTATTTGCTCCTCACCTTCCATAAGGGGTGCCCGACACCTCCCAAGCCTGCAGGCGCCGCTTCCCCGGAGCCACAAAAGCACGCCTAAATCTTCTCCCTTCCTCCCTATACACGCCGCTAAGAGGTCCTACGGGGAGAGCATTTGATCAACGCCTCTCCCTCCTTCTCTTTCGCTACCTTCTAGGTCGGACATTCGACTCTGCTTCCCATTTCTTGGTCACGGTCGCCTCCCCTTCCTGCGGCAGCGGTGACATTCGCAAAGACTTTCCCTGGTATGTTCAAAGGAGTGACGGGTTTCCACCCCTCTTCTGGCCTGTGCATTTCTCCCTTTTTTTGCCTGTGCCTTTATAGAGGAGATTTATATGTCTGCTTCCCAAGACCCGGCCGTTGCCTGCATCCTCGACGCCACCACCTCACACATTGATCAGAAGTTTCATTCTCACGTGTTTTCCAGGCTCATATATCCGGCCCCTCCCCCCCTCCTCCCCCCCTTTTTTTACGCCATGCATTGCATTAATTCACATTACAGTTGGTCGTTCATGCACAGTTCTTGGGCTGCGATGAGGAAACATTTGAATGGCGTATCACTGTGTGTGTGCGTTTATGTGCCTGTTTTTGTGCATATGTGTGTGAGTGTTTGTGTGTGTGTGTGTGTGTGTGTGTGTGTGTGTGTGTGTGTGTGTGTGTGTGTGTGTGTGTGTGTGTGTGTGTGTGTGTGTGAGCGTGTTTACATGTATATATGTAAGCGTGTATGCATGAAAACATGAGTACATGTGTACGTGTGTGTATGTGTATGTGTGTGTGCGTGTTTGTCTTTGTACGCTAGTAAGATAAATATTGAACATATACAGACAAAGCTTTGATAGCACATTCAGGCGTATCACAATATCAAAACCTCCCAGAGTTTCTCATGACTTGATAATACCCTTCAACACAACCGATAGATTCCCATCGCTCATAAACCAGCAAGGTATCTTTTTTATTTTGCCTGTGGCGAAATAGATAAAAAGACATCCCGTTGCCTTTGACTTTATGGAAAGCATGGCTTAGAAAGAATAGTTCACCTATTAAAAACTAAGGCGTGTTGATCATAAAGACAATAATTGGCGAATATGCACAGGAGGACAAGCGAGGAAAATTCTGGTGGCCAGTGAAGGGTATTCGGAAATAAATGATTTAGTGAAATCTAGGCAAGAACAGCTGTATTTGACGTCGCTGAAGCCTCCAACAGGTACCTACGATGATAGAAATTTAGGTTTATAATCATTAGAATTCACCTGTTAGGCCAGCAGTGAAATGCTGAGCAGGCAGTGATAATACTGATCTGAGTCTGAGAATTCTTATAGTGGGTTAGAGAGCTTAAAGGCACTTCTGTGTTCACATTGTTTATAGTATGACGTATGGATAGATATGATGAACGTGAAGCGGAAATAAAATCGATAAGGCTGAAAGCACAGAAGACAAAAGAGAGACGAATCATACAAGACAAAATAAGGTGGCTGAAGATACACAAAGAGGAATACATAAACAAAATGAGGAGGAGGGAAAATACAGATGCAGAACAACATGCCCATAGATAGATGAACAAGGAATGATAAGAACAGACAAGGCAGATAACTCGAAAATGGAGAGAGTGTTCTAAACGAATCAGGAAATTTAATGGGTAGAAATGAGTCATAATGATGAAGAGCAGCGAAATTCTGCAAAATTTACCGATTCTTGAAATGTCCTCGAAGACGCTCTCAAGCCTGTTTGCGAACCTTGTCAGCGCAAAGGATCGGTAAAAGCCATATTGATATTAGCATTAGTTATGATAATAGTTGCAACTGTCATACCAGTAGGGACATTGACAGCAATCATGCCTATAGTTAGGTAAATTAGAAATAGCAATAGTGAACAACAAATGGTATCACTCTTTTTGCTCCCGTATCTCAGTACCAAAAGAAACGGTAACAGCAGAAAATTTGTAAATAATTTACAATTGTTCTGGAAACTGCTCGTTCCAGCCTTAAACTTTGTAGCTATACCTTAGCTCTTTCTGATTTTTTTCACCGCTTCCAAAAGGACAGTGAAACCGCTGTGTATGCGAAAATTTCAGTGATTGTAGTTTAATGTAGGAGACTGTGGGTGACATTCTACGTTCCTTATTTGATTTTTTTCTCATCAGTAACTGAATTTTCGATAGACAGTTACTCTGCAGATGGATTTAACGACATATAGGTATTAGAAACTATATGAAACTGTTAATTCGTTATATGAACTTTCGACCTAGCAAAACACCTCTCTCTGTATTCGGATAAACTCTAAGATATGAAAAACTTTTCACAGCACTTCTCTCAGTCTCTATTAATTACAGAAAAACTGTGGACAAATGCCATTATTTTCCTTACTGACTCTTCCACTGAACCAAAACTTTGCGCAACAAAGTTTCTGTTATTTTAAGGAACAGAAACGCAGAGGGAAGGGAAAAAGGATTGTTTTATTCAGACTTATCATCATATAGATGGTAATAAAGCCATGAAGGCAAGAGTTGGGACAGTTTTAGATGGAAATTTTTTTTGTTGAGTTTAATGCTTACGTAGAAACACTTTCTTCCATGTAAAACAGTTTCAAACAAAACTCAAGTGGGGTAAATGACCACTTATCACAGATGTCAAAATAAAATCTAGTGATATTATATTTCTCATCCATTCTTTTCTTCCTGGGGACTTGCTATCTTGCTATATACACCAGACGAGGTTTTCTGAAAATGTTTCGAATTATCGTTTTTTTTTTTTTTTCACAGCGTCTGATGCTCTAGAGCGAAGGTAATGGTGAAGGAGAATTTTGACAGTGTAATGAAGGTGATCCGGCCGACAGTCATGTTTACGGATGAATTATACACATTCTTCTTACGCTTCAGTTGCACACACACGCACACACATACACACACACACACACACACACACACACACACACACACACACACACACACACACACACTTATTTTCTGGGCACTTAATATCCATAGGTTTGTATTCCCTTCCCTATCTACTGGGAGGAATTGTAACATAAAAATACAGACAATCAGCCACCAATCGGTAGAAAAAAAAACCCTTGCCTTCTCTACCAAGATGATGGAGATTAGGTGTTAGAATAAGTGACTAATTAGAAGGGAAAAAGTTGTAAATAGAATGTTTCGGCAAGCGGGTAGAGAGTGCTTCAGTCGATATAAGTCTAGCAGAGAGAGGAAGAAAGGGCTCAAGTGGGTATGTGCTTCAGTCGATATAAGTCTAGCAGAGAGAGGAAGAAAGGGCTCAAGTGGGTATAAGTCCAGCAAAGAGTGCTAAAGTAGGTATAAGTCTAAGGAGAGAGAGAGAGAGAGAGAGAGAGAGAGAGAGAGAGAGAGAGAGAGAGAGAGAGAGAGAGAGAGAGAGAGAGAGAGAGAGAGAGAGAGAGAGAGAGAGAGAGAGAGAGAGAGAGAGAGAGAGAGAGAGAGAGAGAGAGAGAGAGAGAGAGAGAGAGAGAGAGAGAGAGAGAGAGAGATGATGATGATGATGAAAAAGGAGAATGATATGCAGAAAGAAAATTTATGGGCGAAGCGGATGGTAGTCAAAAGGAAATCGATAAATAAATATCATTATTTTGCCCATTATGTCTAATCTCTTCTTCCGTCAGCCTTGTACACTTGACCTGTAAAGATAGACACGGTCTCAGTTATTTAATTTATTCAGTGGATCCATCATCAGTTGTCCTGCTGTCTCACTCCCTAACCAATGTTTTCGTTGGGGTGGGGAACACTGCTTAATGACGTGAGCATTGCATAATTGTTGTGAAATTTTATATTTCCTTTTGGATGCGCAGACGAGATTTCTATACCCTTGTATTCTGGATTGCATAAAGCTGTATTAAGCAAAGCGCATAGATGATAATTTGCAATATTAATTTTGTAGTAAATGAGTTAATTAGGATGTATGCTATTAGAACGTGAGAATTTAAATATATGAATTACGTTGTCAGGAGGATGAAATGCTCTGTGTATCGGAATGGTTACAATATATATATATATATATATATATATATATATATATATATATATATATATATATATATATATATATATATATATATATATATATATATATATATATATATATATATGCAATGAAAGTAGATCCTACTAATTTAGAAGGCAACGAATATAAAGTTGTTGTATTAACTTATATAGCACAGGCAACACCTTATGCTGACGTCAGCGACGGAGACCTTCCCTTGTTGGTTACGGTACGGGACTGGCACAAATAGCCCAGTAACAGCGGGCAACTCACATCTTACAAAAAGCACTAGCGACATAAATCGCTCGAGTTATCGGCAGGGAGAAGTGTCATCAGCGTTGGAAGCATACCCTCTGTCGCTAGTTCGCAGTTATCAGCAAGGCAGTTACGTCTATTGCAAAAACTACCTTTCCAAACTTATCCTATCGATGCTGGGATATGTTAGGTTAGCCTACAGTTACCCCTGGTGGAGTGGTTTTTGAACAAGTGATTTTCAGAAAGTCTGTTTCTCATTAAGAAACTACATGAGCAAAGTTCAGGTCGATTGGGTAAGGTAGAAGCAGAATCCCGCCACAAACAACATCAATGACCACCATTGCCAGTATATTCCAGACACCTTTGGTACCCAAGTGTTTTTGGTGGGGGGTTCGAATCTCCCGCAACGCCACCACCATCGCTGGCGATCCCAGTGCATCGGTTCGAGTGCATCGTCTGTACACCAGCTAACTTCATCAACCTGTTTAATAATCAAGAAAAATACACGCAGTCAATTTTTGTCCTACGTTCCTTCCCGTTCGCTTTTGTCAGGTGTGATTCGTCGGAGTTTTTCGCCCGAAACGGAAATTCGGTGAGGTAGATTGGGGAAAAACTGGAGCAGGGTGGAGGTAAGACTAGCAAGATGAGGAGGTTAACTGGTCTTTGTTTGTAAAGCAAGCATTGGTATTGGTCAATTGTCAATCCTATGGTATCAAGGCAAGAGCGACAGAAAAACTGAGAAGCAATTTTGCTTATATATATATATATATATATATATATATATATATATATATATATATATATATATATATATATATATATATATATATATATATATATATATATATATATATATATATATATATATATATATATATATATATATATATATATATATATATATATATGTGTGTGTAAATATATATTCATTCATTTCAAGACAGGATAAAGTAGATATCATAACACTGTTTAAGAAAGGTGTGAAATGCAATAGACCTGTAAAAGATGTAAACAAAAAAGGAGAGACGTTGTAGGTAGACAAAAATAATGTTAACGCGAAAATCCAAAAATAGCTTTGAGCGGTGTTCCTCAAAATCCCTACTGCGTCTGCCTCATAAACCATGACTTGTGGTAAAAAAAGATAGATAAAACCCGATTACCCGCTCATCCTGAACCCATCAGTCATAAAGGTCTTGTAGATTATTTCAACTAGGATCTAGGAAATTTTATTGCGAGGCTGAGTTTCTATACTAAAAGCAGTTAACAATAGTCGGAGACACTTGTTTTTAATCAGTTATTGACAAAAGTCCAACTGTGTCAAATTTTGCAGCCAGGGAGCTCCCGCTGTTTATTTCTTTTTCTTTTTGCTTTTTTTTATTCCTTTGGGTAAGCAGCAACGGTGGCGCTACCTTTAATCTGTTTGCATTGAAGTTCTTTTTCACAATCGCGTGATACCATTATAACCAAGACTAATGAATCGTGTGCAGGTATTTATGTTTTTATCTGATATTTATCGGTTGTTTAAAGTCTGCAGTCTTGTCTGTGTATCTATGTTTATATATATATATATATATATATATATATATATATATATATATATATATATATATATATATATATATATATATATATATATATATATATATATATATATATATATATATTGTGCTCCTCCTTCAAGAGTGCTATCGTGATCGAAATGTCACCGTCAATAAGGTTCAATCATCGTCAGCGGACAGAATAAGTGTACACTGTCGTCAAGGATCTCTCGCACTAAGGAAGCCCACCTTATCCTGCCCTCTTGCGGAGCGCATCCATTAACCTGAAGGTGGCACAATACGGTCCTAGTGTTAGATAATGACATTGATGATATTAATATCAAATTTACATATTATACATATGTCATATATCATATGTAGTATATTTTCTCTATATCCATCATATCGAAATGAGGATTATATGCCACTTTATCGCTCCCGGAATTTCTTACTGGATACCACGAATAGTGGCATATCAAAACTCCTAAGCACCTGACTTTTAAACCCAGGAGCCGTTCCAGCGAACGAGCCGGAGTTCCAGCGAAGATCATGCAGGCTGGCCGTGCGTGGATGTACGCGGAGCTGCCGCGCTCAGCGTGCTTGGGGCCTCCGGCCGAGTTGAAAGATCCGACTTTCTTCAAGCACTTTCTATCTCTCTTTTATACGAGTCAATAATTCTTCTCAATCTCGACATTAAAAGGCTGGTGACCAAGCGCAATGATTTATTGTTAGATTTGTAACTGGATCTTTATTTAGACACTCTTTGTCAGGATTATTGATTTTTTCTAGTGATTGCTGGGTGCTTGTGCTTTTAAAGCAGCGTCCAGAGCTGTTGTGAGTGATGGGGTTCGAGATGTAAGAGGGTTTTTTTAGACTTGTATAATACTTATCATTCACTATAAGCTAATCAGCGCTACTATACGGTAGGAAATTGATGATATATGTCCTCAAAAGGAGCGTTGAAGACAATATGGTCATTTCATGTAAAGATATACAATGGTGATATGTCCAAAAATGCCCATCTCACTCAAAAAGCGAGTCATGGAAAAATGTCTATGCGAATAATTCTCTAATCTTAGGGACACTTAAAGATATTAATTTATCAAATTACAATAATCAAAAGATTCATCTAAATTCTCTATTTCATACAACAGTTTCATTACAGAATCTTCAGCAACAGGACGATGATGTAATAATGATTCCATTTATCTAAGTGAGTGGAAATGCATAGCTTAAACCAACAGTATTTTCAACTTTAAGCGCTACATATTTATATTCCAGGAGGTCTCTGTTGACTTGAATAGCGACTGAAATATTAATATCCTCTTCAAAAGATCCCTTTGAAATGAATGATGTATATATATATATATATATATATATATATATATATATATATATATATATATATATATATATATATATATATATATATATATATATATATATAGGGATAGGGGATTAAGAATACTTCCCACGTATTCCTTGCGTGTCGTAGAAGGCGACTAAAAGGGGAGGGAGCGGGGGGCTGGAAATCCTCCCCTCTCGTTTTTTTTTTTTAATTTTCCAAAAGAAGGAACAGAGGGGGCCAGGTGAGGATATTCCAAAAAAGGCCCAGTCCTCTGTTCTTAACGCTACCTCGCCAACGCGGGAAATGGCAAATAAGTTAAAAGAAAAAGAAAATATATATATAT
>NC_092295.1:5562129-5612129 GCF_036320965.1 Panulirus ornatus
GGAGAGAGAGAGAGAGAGAGAGAGAGAGAGAGAGAGAGAGAGAGAGAGAGAGAGAGAGAGAGAGAGACGATACCAGTTTTTGATCCTCACTTTTATATTTTTCGTCCCAATCCACTGTGCATCACGGCTGTAAATTCTCCCTCCACGTGTTTACAGCCGCTCCCAACCCCCTGTGTTTACATTACGTGCATGATTTACGACCTTATGAGGTGAAAATCATACACCTATCGTTAACAATAGCGGTCATCCTGTGAGTAAAAGATATCGATCGAGAGTGTGTGTGCGTGTGTGACTGTGTGCATGTGGTGTGCGCGTATGTGTACGAATAGAGTGGATGTTAAGATTTTTACATGGTTGTGGTGTATGAGAGAGTGAGTACTCGTCTCCCTCCGTCGATGACTTCTGATGACCTTATTATTCATCAGGTAATCATATCATGTTATGCGCGACTCATTTGTCTTCTTTTCTCATGGTTGATTTCTATAAGAATACTTTGTGGGGACCCATAAGGATGCCGGCGAACCCTGCAAGTGAAGGTAATTGAAATAGCAACCGTAAAAAGCATATAGTAGCAATATGGAAAACGAGGAAGGGTGGATCGCTAGGGTGAAAGGGGGCGGCCCTCACAGTGAAGGGTGGATACGTGGGGTGGAGGAAGAGGAGGAGGGATCCAGGGAAGGGTGGAGAGAGAAAGAGAGAAAGAGAGGGAAAGAGAGGAGACAGAGGCCAATGTAGGAGGAGAGAGAGAGAGAGAGAGAGAGAGAGAGAGAGAGAGAGAGAGAGAGAGAGAGAGAGAGAGAGAGAGAGTAAAAGAAAGAAATTATCTGTCCACATACCAGCACTTATCGACGCGTAGCGCTCACCGCAGACCGTATATCTTCTTTACAAGAGAGAGAGAGAGAGAGAGAGAGAGAGAGAGAGAGAGAGAGAGAGAGAGAGAGAGAGAGAGAGAGAGAGAGAGAGAGGTGTCTGTATACCACAGTGAGTAATAATCGATCAATATCCGGGGCACATGACTGGGGAGAGGACTTGCAGCTTCGTCCATAATACACGCCGATACAGACAGGCAGGGGTGTGTGGGGGGTGACCCCTGTGTATGACGTGACACCCGCAAATAGGTCTTTTAGAGAGAGAGAGAGAGAGAGAGAGAGAGAGAGAGAGAGAGAGAGAGAGAGAGAGAGAGAGAGAGAGAGAGAGCAATGGAGCTCTGTTTATCACATCACTCCCGAGAGAAAATGAGCTTTCTTTCTTCTCATCTGGTGTGGATCGGTGTTAGGTTGGGTTTGAGATCATTGAGGGTATTCGGTATGTTACTCCATGGGGTTGGGTAGTTTTAGTGGTGGCAATGACTCCAGTGGTGGGTGACGGTGGTGATGCAAAGGAGAGAGAGAGAGAGAGAGAGAGAGAGAGAGAGAGAGAGAGAGAGAGAGAGAGAGAGAGAGAGAGAGAGATGTTCTTTCCTCTATTCTAATCTGTCATTTATTCATTTTCGTCGAAGGGTGACCGCTATGGCGGATCAGCCCGACACAGGCTACCACGATAATTGAACAGTGACATATTTCGCCTCTGAGGGCAAACCTCCTCGGCATATGGTGAATCCAGAGTAGTGCTCAACACTAAACACCTTCGTCAAAAACAATAGACGTTTCGTCACACAGACACATCCGTTTATCAGCCCCTCTCTCTTAAATGGAGCAAACAAAAGAACTAATAGTTCCCTTTTAGCACACTATACCCCACCAATTACCTGCGCAATTGACATGGCGATCGTTTTGTCAAACGTACAGCGAAATATGGAAATAGATGTAGTTGGAGTCATTGTGTCACTAGCAACCCCTATGACGTCACCGCAGGCTCAACCAACCATTATCGATTTTATTGACGACCATTTTCATTTGTAGTTTCTCTTAAGTTGGCGGTAATATAAGCACGATGATTTCCCCCTGATGTCTTCATATTTATTCTGATCTTTAGATAAGGAAGGGTAATGAGAATTCTCTGTTTTGTTAATGTTCTGAGTTTTTGGTTTTGTAGTTATGTAAGTTTCGACGATGGTTTTTTATTTAATCATTTACACTCGTTCGGACCTCGATGTGTAAACAAGTGCTCCCACGCAAGCATGTACATGTACGCATTTGAGTGCACACAAAGAATACACACTGGGGTCTGTACGCATGCATACATACATAGGAGAAAACCTATTATACATATATACAAGGTTGAGACGGGACAACGCTAGTGTAAGTAAGTCTTTCCTCCGAAACGCGTAAGCAATCAAAAGTAGTAATCACACATAAGTATATACACACACACACACACACACACACACACACACACATATATATATATATATATATATATATATATATATATATATATATATATATATATATATATATATATATATATATATATATTCTTGAACGTGTGTGTTTTGATAGTAAAGTTTCTCATTATCCGTCACATACTAGTAACATCACAGTGAGGTAGGTGATGTTTGTAAGAAACTTTTTTCTAAGTAGAAACCTGGTGATATAGATTACATTTTACCTTACATATTCACGAAAGCAAACTGCTAACAGAGAATGCACTCAGTGCGGACATGTTCTTTTGTTACTGTCACGCTAAATTCAAGCAATTTGTACAGAAATAAAGTTTTCGATACAACATAGGCAACAACGCTCTCTCTCTCTTTTGTTATCGCGAATGAACTATATATCCTATAGTAGAGCATTTTATCCAGTCCTAAGATTATAGTTCAGGGGCACAGACAGAGATGTTCTAGTCCTGATTAACAAAATAACTTAAAATGTTGTTATTCGTAACTGTGAAACGAAGCTCGTGTGTTGTGTGATGGAAACTCACCCACCTCCACAGTATTCATGGAAAATAGACTTGTCTACGTAACTAGTGTAAATGCATAGTAGCGAGAGCCTCTCTTGTATTCCGACAGCTTGTGTAGCGAGACCTAGGGAAGAGTATATGCTTGTGTGTGTGTGTGTGTGTGTGTGTGTGTGTGTGTGTGTGTGTGACATACCTATTTGTGATTGCTATTTGTGTGTTACGGGGAGAGAGTTTTACACTCATGTTGCCCCGCCTCTTAACCTTGTATATATATGTACCATGTCTTTACTCTTACAATTATACACGCACATACACACTCCAAACCCAAGTTCTGTGTAAATGTGTGTCTGTGTACAATTGCCTTTTGTACTGTACGTGGAGGGAGTTCTCCACTCATGGGAGCCTCATCTCTTGCACTTTCTCTAATATGCAACTTTTTAAACTTCTGTATGCCGCCCACACTCACAGTCTCCTAACTCAGTTAATGCCATGTGAGTGTGTGTGTGTGTGTGTGTGTGTGTGTGTGTGTGTGTGTGTGTGTGTGTGTGTGTGTGTGTGTGTTCTGATTACCTGGAAACTATTTTTTAGGGCCTTTGAAACTGCTTGGTGACAGGCTTGGTCCGGGGCCACCTCACATTCTAGACATAAGACCCACTGGATATGTATTGGAGCAGATATGTACCCTCTTTCACTCACGCTCTCCTACAAAAGCTGTCCGCTGAAAGTGCATGAGCTCAGGAATGTCTTTTGTTGGGTTAAGATCTGCCACACCCAGTATACGCCAGAGTACATTTCTGAGAGCACGTCCTCAACTTGTCAGCACCCATATGCTCTTCACACCTTTCAAGGTCTATACCAGTGTTCCACTAGAGATATATCTTCAGTGGTCCCTCCTAAAGTCTTTCTATATACCTAAGTTTCGTTTAGGTACGTTGAAGGCTTGTGTGCCAAATGCTCCCCTCTAGTGATCATTTATCGATATCTTAATTCGATACAATTCTTATATGATTTGTGGATCTATATATATATATATATATATATATATATATATATATATATATATATATATATATATATATATATATATATATATATATATATATATATATTGCAAAGTCTCTTATTTGTGTTCCTTTTTAATGTGTTTTCTAAACATTACCTTTACCCTCTCATTGTTTCTCATCATGTTCCTTCGTCATAACGTCTATTCAGATTTCAACAATTAGTTTCAGTCCGTCTGCAGATAATTATTCGGCGCTTCGACGTTGCACAACGCATTTCACAAAAACAAGTTAAAACAGGCAACCTTGATCTCTCTCTCTCTCTCTCTCTCTCTCTCTCTCTCTCTCTCTCTCTCTCTCTCTCTCTCTCTCTCTCTCTCGCTCTCTCTCTCTCTCTCTCTCTCTCTCTATATATATATATATATATATATATATATATATATATATATATATATTTGTCTGTCCCTCTCTCTCTGCCTCTCCTACCCTCTCGGTCTGATCTGCCATAGCAGTCACCCTTCGACGAAAATGAATAAATGGCAGATTAGAATAGAGAAAAGAACATTCTCTCTCTCTCTCTCTCTCTCTCTCTCTCTCTCTCTCTCGCGCGCGCGCGCGCGCGTGCGGAATTATGTTACCAACACGTTTCCCCCGTGCACAGGTTTGATTTAGATGTGTTCGAGCAAAAGGAAAAAAGGAATAAAAGACAGGGAAAGAGTGTAAAACAGAGAGACAGTCAGACTGAGAGAGAGAGAGAGAGAGAGAGAGAGAGAGAGAGAGAGAGAGAGAGAGAGAGAGAGAGAGAGAGAGAGAGAGAGAGAGAGAGAGAGAGAGAGAGAGAGAGAGAGAGAGAGAGAGAGAGAGAGAGAGAGAGAGAGAGAGAGAGAGAGAGAGAGAGAGAGAGAGAGAGAGAGAGAGACCTTAACTCTTTAATTTGTACAGTCACATTAACAGGATGATCCCCTTTGCACCAACTAAAGCAGACACTTGTGCTGATGAGGTATTCACCTGCCACACAACCTCAGAAAAAGAGATTCGAAACCCCAAATGGCTATTTTACGTCTCGATACCTCAGTTCACCTTTCACATTAGGCCATAAAGACTATACCCCTCTAGCAGTTGCCTCCCTTGTATATTTTTTCCCGTACGAGTGGTGGGTACCTTCAGGGGGTAATTTTTGTTCCATACGTATTAATTACTCCAATGAACCTCTGGTGAATTTCAGATTTCCTGTTTAGGTTATCAAAAAGAAATGGATATTGTTTTTGATGTGATTGGTAGCAATGTTTACCCTTTCGTGTAGTCTAAATCCATATATCACAGAGCATCTTGAAGTGATGCAACTCTCGTTATCCCTTGTATATACAATTAAGACCTGGTACGCATGGCATAGGTAAGGCCTGCTATCCTCTGTATACATAGGTAAGGCTTGCTATCCTCTATATACATAGGTAAGGCTTGCTATCCTCTGTATACATAGGTAAGGCTTGCTTGCCCCCACATACAGAGGTAAGGCTTGCATACTTTCCAATGAGTTCAGTGATATGGCTAGCTTTCCCGTCATCTTTACACACAGGTAAGGCATACCAATCTAAAATCTCTAATTTGTATACCCAAGGACCCCTTTTACGCGTCTTCTACAGCCGCGAGGCTGCACTACAATCAGTAGTAGGGAAACGATGGATTCCTTTGTAGTGAGAAGGCTTTCGACGAGAGTGTGCTCTTTTTCGTCACTTGACGATAATACATCTTCGCCAAAGATAATTGTTTCCAGTTTCAGGCGTAGTCCTATCATATCAATGCTCTCTCTCTCTCTCTCTCTCTCTCTCTCTCTCTCTCTCTCTCTCTCTCTCTCTCTCTCTCTCTCTCTCTCTCTCTCTCTCTCTCTCTCTCTCTCTCTCTCTCTCTCTCTCTCTCTCTCTCTCTCTCTCACACACACACACAAAGTCACCGTTCACACCCATACATGAGGGTGCTCACCCATCTCTATATAAAGTTTTAATTCACCCCCTCTTTTTGCCCATGCCATCCCTCACATCCGAAGCACATCCTGTTACATGGGACTAACAAGCTTGCGTAGTGGTAGTTGAGGTGTAACTCGGGAGTTTAACGTCTAGCTGTTACTAGTCTAAGGCAAACAAACTCGGTGAAGGCATCTAGCATATAAACAGATAACCACACTGACAAAGGATGCAGTCAACAGGATCCATATAATTCTGAAATATTTTCAAAGATCGTAAATTGGGCTACTCTTATCATGTATTATAATCATCATTAATATTATACAGCCTTTAGATCCTTTTTATGGGGCCTTTGTATCTTTGAGGGTGCTTTCAACGTTGGAGCAGGGAAAAGATGGACGCATTTGGAGCGAAAGGCTCATAGACGAGACTGTACATCTTTCCGTCTAATGATGATACGATCTCGCCGAAGGCAATTTATCGATTGGAGTGTAACCATTTGCTGGTGGAGTCCGGTAACACTCAGAGCCTTAGTAAGGAAAATTTTGCTTGTGATAGGCGAATATTGTGGGTGATAAGCCAGTGCTACTTGTTATAAGCGAGTGTTGCCTGTGATAACCAAGTGTCGCTTGTTATAATAAGCAAGTGTTGCCTGTGATAAGTGAATGTTACCTATGGTAAGCGGGTGTTGCTTGTGAGAGGCAATTGTTGTCTATGATAAGCGAGTGTTGCTCGTGAAAAAAAGATAGACCGGATAATCCATGGATGAGATCAGATCCTCTCTAAACCTCAGTAGGAAAGTGGGAAGGCTTGTCAGCTTAATTCATTCGGGTTTTTCAAGCTTTAGGGCGAAACAGACGAAGCGCTTTTTCTCCTCATCCTCTTCCTCTAGTCTGGCTTTCGATTTTACTCGGGAAACAAACAGACGAAGTGTTCGTATCACCTAAATAAGACTATAGAGAGAACGAGATACCACAGACAACTGACTATAAGGAAGAGAGCACTGCCTACATTTTCCTGTTTGTTCATCCAACGACCTAAAGTAGCGAGTAACACAAAAAGAAGACCCGTTTGCAATTTTTGCTGTTGCAATATATGCTACAAAGAGATGAATGAACAGAATACATCTTAGGTCATATAATACACAGGGCCTGAACATATAACAGTCTTCAGTTGTCTTTCAAGACTCTTGCGTGTGTGTGTGTGTGTGCATATGTGTGTGTGAGTGTGTGTATATGTGTGTGTGAGTGTGTGTTTATGTGTGTATGCGTGTGTGTGTGTGTGTGTGTGTGTGTGTGTGTGTGTGTGTGTGTGTGTGTGTGTGTGTGTGTACGTGTACTACTGGTTTTCATTCGTGGCGTGGCAAAGGCTGGCCGGCCAGACAGACAGACAGACACACACACGGTCAAATAAAGGTGCCGAGTCAACACTCGGCAGTGTTGTCGTGTTCAACAAAATCTCCTGCTGGGCTCCAGAGTCGACGGTAAACTCTAATTTCCTCTGTGTTGTTGGAGAGCGACGCTCCTGTCTCAGCCAGGGTCAAACAATTGTCGAGGTGTTACAACAGGGGTAATGGGTCTCCATGTGCAAGACAGTGTCTCCTTTTCAGTCTTATTCATAGTGAGTATAGTGTTAACTTTCCTTCCCCACAAATCTCCTATTTCAGAACCTTGCCTGATGTAGTTCTACAATTCCACCCCAGACAAAGTAGTCTAATTACTACTTTATGTAAACTCACCACCAACTAATAGCCAATTAAAGGTAAACTTAATACAGTAGTTTAATCACTATTGTAGTTAAAAACCTACCACTGTCTAACAAGCAATTTAAGGAAAACGTTTTTTATCCACATGAATCACTTTTTGTTAGTCTTTACTGAAGTCGAGGAAATTCTACAAAACGACACAGAAATAAAATCCTCTTGATTACATTTAAAATGCTAACTGAACATAGATTCAAACCATGTCTCCCAAATGAAGCATAATTTGAAAACTATTGGTGACTTCTAGTCTTACTTAACATGGCTGTGAGAGACGAGATCATCTCTGTGACAGGAATTCAAAATCAGCACAACAAGCAGAAAGGGATTTTTCTAAGCCGCCAGAAAAGAAAAACGTAAACAGTAAGAGTGGCAAATTATCTTTTTTTATGGAAGATCTAACTATTCTTTAACACTACGAAGGATCTACCGTCTGAAATGGATTTTTGTCTCGTGAATTTTAATTATACAAGTCCAGGATTATTTTTATGGGGCTCTTGTAGCTTTCGAGGCTGTGCTCCAAGAAGGAACGGGGAAATGATGGATTTGTGTTGAGCGAAGAGGTCCTCGACGAGACTGTTCCTTATCTTCCTTATTATCAAAAGGTGATACTACATAGCCTAAGCAGTGCAATCACTTGTAAGTGGATCCTGTGAACACTGGCCTTCATGAAGCAAGTGATTACATATGACTTAAGGAGCTGGAAGGAAGATGGCATATCAGATATACTAAATGTTTATCCTCCTATATATGGGTTTGGATGCTGATTTATCTGTTATAATTACGACTGAAAATGCAGGAAAAAGACAATAAGGCTAGTACTATCATTTTGGAAGTAAAGCTTAAAAAGAAATGGTAACGGGTAAATCTATCTATTTCCAGCAAAAATATACCTGAGTGATGAAATCTAAGAAAGCCAAAAGATGCAAAATGGAACAAAAGGCCAAATGATAGATAGATCAGAAGAGGATTCTGTGAAAATCGCAACAAACTAGAAATATTTGACACTGGAGAACTAAAGGACGTACAGGTGTATAACTTGCTTCGGTCTCATGTGAAGATAACTTGTTTCAGCTTTGTGGAAAGATAGCTTACTTCAGGCTTGTAGAAAGATACCTTGCTTCAGCTTTGCGGACGGATTCAATTTTGTAGAAAGATAACTCTTTAGTCTTGTACAAAGGCAATATGCTTCAACCTTGTAGAAGGATAACACTTTTCACATCTACAAATTTAAAATTCTGATCACAATCACAGGAAAAACTAATTCTAAGATCATTTACAATTATCCTCAGCTTAAATGTTTAAGATCACTTAGAGTACATGGGAGTGAAGAGGGAGTAATTGTGTCTGAGAACCAGACAAATG
Source organism: Panulirus ornatus (assembly GCF_036320965.1). Lineage (NCBI taxonomy): Eukaryota > Metazoa > Arthropoda > Malacostraca > Decapoda > Palinuridae > Panulirus > Panulirus ornatus. Next base: position 5,571,060 of record NC_092295.1, read on the forward strand.
ATATTTTTATTCAATGTACCTATTCAAAAACTTGAATTAGTTTACCAGTGTATATATTCTTCTTACCATATTTAAGTCATTATTCAGGAAGTAATGATAAGACTCTCCTACAGTAACTAGGCCAAGCCATTGATGAAATTATGCTCTCCATTTTCTTCCTTCCCTCTACATTCAGTGAACACAGAACCTAATTTCAGTGCCTGAAAAGTACGAGGTAATTAGATCATCTTATTAATCTATATGAGTTTTTGTATCTCATCCGTTTATAAGTTCTGTCAACTTATTGTAAAAGGCAGCGTTCCATCAAATTATTTAAAGCAGAGAAGGGTGGATTCCTATTAGGATGGTAGATGATTTTTTTTCTTTCACTTTTCTTCTTTGGTAACTAGAAGTGTATTGTGGTTAGTAGGGAATATTTCAGGATAGGAATTGGAAAGGAGACGAAGTGAAGCGTCGTCCTCCTTGGTACAATGATACGACCCTTGATCTCGCTCTTATGACCTTTGAGCATGGCGATACGACCCTTGACCACGATGGAACGACTCTTGATCACGACGGTGCGACCCTTAACCACGACAGTGGTTATACTGGGCATACTAGCGTGAGCATTTAGCTTGACTCAAAAGACTCAGGTCTGACGCTACACCATCATACTCAAGGGTCCTGCCACCGTGGTAAAAAAGTCAGGAGAATATAGATGCTGGTGTTCGAGTGACGAAGAATGATGAAATGTTTGTTGGGATGAGAAAACTGGTTAATAGTTATTTAGAAATATAGGAAAAATGGGATATGTATAGATAGGAAACTAGGCCAAAGGATTGATGCAATAATACGAATGAGAAAATAGGCGAGAAAAAGTAGGTAGACGTTAAGTTCATAGAATACATACCAAAATTATAGCAAACTTCCTATTGCGTGAATATTTAGTGAATATGCTTACGAGAGCCAATAATCCAGCAATCTTTTGTTGAAAATTTCATCCCGATTATGAACTCATCATTAGTGACTATATCTCAGAGTATCTGATCCCTTCTCTTTCATGAAGATCAAGTAAATAGAATTCATTTCTAAGGAAGTTTATGCACTATTTCTTGTTTTGGACAGTGTCAGTCACCATTTATGTCACAATACTGAGTTAACATATGAGTCAAATATCGAGGGGTTACGTAGACAGGAGGTTTTACTTCATATAAAGTTTGTCTGCCAGTGAGATCTTTTAGTAAACCTCTCCTCCATATGTACTTGACATCATGGACTTTAATATAGATGACAAAAATAACAAGAATTTCACGATATTGACGAATATTGAAGATGTGTTTCTATTGAAATCATCAGAAAATAATGATTATTCTATTAGAATCTAGACAAATCTAGAATATACATGACTTTATTGGATTTGTTTATATATATATATATATATATATATATATATATATATATATATATATATATATATATATATATATATATATATATATATATATATATATATGTATGTGTGTGTGTGTGTGTGTGTGTGTGTGTGTGTGTGTGTGTGTGTGTGTGTGTCAAAATTCATTTAACAGTAGTGGGTGTGGTGATGTTAATGACCTCTGTGATGACAATGTAGAGGCTTTGCTCGATTAAGGTTCTCACAGTTAAAGGTTATCGATAGTGGTAGTGTGCGACTGTCATGATAATGAACTCTAGTGGTAATAGTGATGTCAGTAATAATAGTGATGATAGTGATATTAGTGGTAGTTGGAGATATAGAAGGAAATGACATCGGCTCAAGGGGTTTGGATGCCGTTGTCAGCGATGTTGGCAATGGGCTAACGGTGTCACACACACTCTGCGACAGCAACAACCCTCAATAACTTAAGCTAAATTTATGACTTAAGCTTACGAGAGATAACTCCACCGTGTTTTGCAGCTATCGAATAAATCAGACATCACCTGCGCTCGCTCTCAGTTCCAGAACTTTGTCCGGGCGGAGCAAATGCTTGTATTTCAGAATGAATTGAGGATTATTCATTACTTGAATTATTAGTGTGAATAGTGTGGTGTCTGTAGTTCTCCCCGTGTCGTATTTCTCCCGCTGCTGGAACAGGTAATGTCAAACAAAGGTGAGTAATCACCTGATGATAGATTAATCCCTGCGTCTGGTAATTAATCCTCATTTGCCGCAAAACTGGCATATCTTGACTCAAACAAATCCTGCATGAAATTCAGACACAGGTATGATTAAACTGTGATCTTAAGTTCAGCTTCATAATACAGAATACATGGCTTCATCATAATTGTAACTAACGCGGTACAAAAGAAAGCAAGTGTTTTGAATCTCAGACACATTTATGCTCTTAATCTGTCACCTCGCACACAAGTTTTCCTTTAAAAGCACAGTAATCAAGATTCATTAACTTATACCCTCAAAATCCTCACTTGAGTAAAGCAATGATAAACACATTCTCAAGCATGCTACCTAAAGCTTTGATATGGACATTCTCTCCTATTCTACAAACTCCTCGTTAATGGGTTCTAACATTAAATCAAATTTCCTACTACATTTAACATCTACCTTATGTCTATTACTATTCTGATCCCAACGTAGATATTGGATGATATTGCATTCAATCAGTTTTATTTATTTACATAATCCCACTTTCTTGGGGAAAAGACAGACTTAATCATCGAATATAAATGTTTGCTATACGATCGAGGTAACAAACACACTGTTTTCCTAGCAGAAAGGACATCTTCTTCCTACCCAATTGTTGTAACATCTATCCTTCCGCACTTTTCCTTGTATGATTCAGACAAAGTGACCCTAACATTGTCTCCATTAAAGGCGCATGTTGAGCAGCTCCTGTACGGACACAGGCCAGGATGACAAAGCTTCTTGGAAATATTAAGAGTCTAAAAAGGAACTAATATGGACTTTGGGGCTCAACAACCATAACATCTGCTTTGGACTTTCAGCCATGGGGACGGGTGAGAGAGAGGAGGGAGGGTGGGGGGGGTTGTTGGTTTCAGTACAGTGCCCAACCCGCTGGCTTCCTACCTCCACTGTATGTAATCCCAGGGATCTCACTGCCTCTACCTAGGGCTGGGCTGGGCTTGACTCTCTCTCTTCCTTTTGAACTGTTCTAAGTCATACTTTAGTCTCCAGCGCTCTCGCCTTCCTCGCAGAGGGAAAATGTGTTGCAGAGCTTCCTAAAATGATATATTACCCGAGACTTCAAATACGTATAACAACATGTACATATACGTAATCTTGTATTTTTGCCTCACTTATATGTATGTATAACAATGTATCAATAAATGAATAAATATATATATATATATATATATATATATATATATATATATATATATATATATATATATATATATATATATATATATATATATATATATATATATATATATATATATATATATATATATTTATATATATGTATGTAAGTGTGTGTGTGTGTGTGTGTGTGTGTGTGTGTGTTCTGCACTTTCACATACTTTTCCTCTTGCCATCTTCAGTCACATAAACTCCAGGGCCTAACTTAACATCTGAGTGTCATAAGAATCTCTCCTGATCTCTGGATGATCATAGAGACAATGGTAGCGTGTCAGGAGGCAGATGCAGGAATGATTCTTACCTCTCTCTCTCTCTCTCTCTCTCTCTCTCTCTCTCTCTCTCTCTCTCTCTCTCTCTCTCTCTCTCTCTCTCTCTCTCTCTCTCTTGGTTCGCCCTGAGATTTTTGTTCTTACGTAAAGTGTACTATCTTGTAGCCCTGTATGGTGTAATGTGTCCACCAAATGCGAAATGGACTCCCCATTGACATGATTTGTATATCCAAAATATTCTAATGCCTTCAAAATCAGATTTTCTTCCAGTATATCTTTGTTTATCACTTCCTATGGTCTTTTATGAAATGATCATTATCATATCTACTATTCATCCTTGCATCTATACTTTCTGAACTCAACGTTTAAATTAACGCCTCTTTTTACTTAAGAGGCGTATAATCGTATGAGCTGGATGGTATCCCTTACTCTGACATGAAGGAATATGCTCCTAGCTTATACATATGATTAGTATATGTGTTTACTATACGTATGTATGTATGTATGTACTATGTCTATATTTCTATGTGTATACGCAAGCAGACACACTCCTAGATTATGTCAGGTACCCATTTTGCTTATAAGTTCAGTCTCTTCCTAAAGACTTTCATTTTCCCCATCCCTTTGCAAGCACATTAGTCCTAAGCCATTCCAAAGAAAAGAGATTCATTTAATCCTTCTAAATTTCAATTATATCTTTGATGATATGATTTCAAAAGTCTTTAACAATGTTCCCTCTGCTCACACTTTCCAAAGCCCGCTAAATCTTCGTTCTAATTTTCACTATGGTTTCTGTAAAGTAAGAGCAGCGGGTGACTTACATAACTGAATTATCTCAGGTCCTCCTCTTGCAGGATCTCTGGTGAATCTTATATCATGGGGGTCTTGATATTCTTGGCACTCCCAGAACTTTCGCCATTACTAGATTTTCATCCTTCGTGCCTCCTCTCCCCTCTTTACTCTGAAAATTCCTTTCCCAGTGTATTGGTGATGGATTGGTTCCTTTTCTGTAAGTAATGTTATCAGTTTTATACTGTGCGTACAACTCTCTTCTTTCTCTTTATCAATGATGACGCTCACAACTTATCTCTTTGCTCTTTCACATTTCATGAATACCCTATCCACCTTTCCCACTGACTCCCTCGACCTTTCATTTTGAAATCTCTTCGTTACAAACAAAATGACCTCGTCAATTTCATTATCATCAGAACTCCTTTTCTTTCTATTCTTCTCTGAAAATGTCTCTTGATATTCTTAATTCCTTTGAAGGTGATGTTCTTTAACATCTCTTACCCATGATTATATATGATGTGTATGCAATCCCTCAGGTGTTACCAGACTATCTCTGGAGCAGTCTCGTCTAAAATCTTTTCACTCCAAAGGAGTACATCCTTTCCCTGGTACGGATCGTAGTGCAGTTTTGAATTTGTATTAGGCCTTAGAGCAGTGATCCCAAGGCTATGATATATTAAGTAATGTAACTTCTTATCTTTCTTGGGAACTCTGCGTCACTGAAAGATCTAAATTTGCCTCCAAAAAAAGGTGTTTATTTTGATTCGGTTCCGTGTGCGTTTCTTTTTACAGCAGCTACTTAAGGGGCACAGAGGAATGCATTGTCACTGCACTGAGTACTGCTTGTGCATCAGAGGTAGCTTTTCTGTCGTGTCTCCTCTTTTTGGGCGGAGCTAGATAAAAAGAAGTGGGTTTGAAAAAATTCCCCCCTTTCAGATCAACTTTGACTCCATCCTCTGCACCTCAAAGTTGCTTCTCTCTCTCTCTCTCTCTCTCTCTCTCTCTCTCTCTCTCTCTCTCTCTCTCTCTCTCTCTCTCTCTCTCTCTCTCTCTCTCTGAGAACAGCAAAGATATATATATCATCAGAATATGTCAGATATATTCCATGTCGATTACACTCGAAGGAGACTTGGCAATAGGCAGCAGACTTTTCCTGCATTATAAACGTGTCAAGAAACGTTTCTTTAGGCAATGGGTTCGAAAATTCACAACCTTAAACAACCGTGATCTATAGATCACCTATAACCTCTCCTCGGGGATGGGTGCTATTCCCTCCGCATCCTACCAGAAACACAACCAACACAGGCGTGCTTCTGATCTCCTAACACAGGGTTATATAAGCAAGCAGAGGGTCAACTGCATCCGCATCTATGTTTTATAACACCAACAAACTTTTTATTTCTTATCAAAATTTTTGAACCACTTCTAAAGCTACAGACTTGAATAATCTCGCTTAAAACAGTGGCATTTATAATCCTAACTCCCTCCTTTTCCTAGAAAGCATTAATTACAAGGTGATTCAAGAGAGTTTTCTGTATAGGACTCTCCATCACACGATAAGTTATACAGATTAACCATTTATGCTTGTGCTGAGTCATCTCGGGTTTCACTTAATGAAGCAACGCAAGTGAATCTTTTATCACAAAGTTGTCATATTTCTCTTCAGTGGTAGACACATTAGATATGTTATTTTTCACTGGTGAGAAAAAAATATCACGGATTAGCTGTGAATGTTGTATAACGAATTATCATAATGTTGATAGTGAAGATACCCTGCTGTATAATCCTTGCTTCATATACGTTCATCTAGAAATTGAAGGGATCAGAGATATGTTATGATAGCGAGATGAGCTTAGAAATATATATTGGAGATAACTGCCTGACTATGAACTAGGGTGACATAACAGGGTAATGGGTACTTGCTTACGAGTGCTGACAAACGGTAGGGTTAGCGGGAAGCGTTCACTGTTAGACTATCTAGAAGAGCGAGACGTGTCTGCTTCGAGTTATGCGTGTGAGATGAAGAACATATTGTAAGTTTATAGACTGAACAAAATGCCACCAGCACAGCCTGTAAAAATTATATTCAAAGACTTATTCACATATGGAGGACTGTCAAAAAAAATTCCCATGTCGATCAAAGCAATGTTAATTTCTCCCTGTCATACATAACAATATCCTCATGTTCTGTGTTCACTGAATTTTCTATGCCTTGCACTGAACACAGTTAAGTTTCAAAACACCTTTAACCTACAACGTTGTTTATAGAAAAATGATCCATATCACATGGGTAACTATAAGCTTCTGTATATTACCTTATCTCTATGTCATCTTTTTTTACTGCCTCTAGGTGAAAAAGGAAACTAATTTTTCAATAGGAATGCTATGTTGTCTTGGAAAAAAATTACTTTAGTGACACCACTGGACTACAAGATGATGTGGGACATGTTTACCACCGGAAAATGAGCAAATAAAATATAATTTCGGGTCTTGTGTGATATTTCTCTTATCCACAGAAAATGCTGGTCACAAAACCACTGCTTGAAATCATTGCAGTATGTAATGATATTGTACGTTGCATATTAGAGTGATACATTAGCATGATTAAAGTAATGTATCAGAGAAGGAAAAGAGAATTATCATTCAGCTGTTGCATGAGGTGTGTACCGACTAATTGTGGACCCAAAGTCTAATGCAACTCCTACCCTGTCAAAGTGCAAAAAATATAGGTGATTATACCTAACTTTCAATAACTAACAGTGGATTATTAGGGTGCTTAGGGGGAGACAAGAGACTGGGAGGTAAGCGGGGTAAGGGGAGGGTGCGGAGACGGGGAGGATAAGCGGGGGGTAAGGGGGGAAGTTGTAAAACAGACCGAGTTTAATTCATAGAGATTCTCTGTTTAAAAATATCCTGTTTCCTGAAAAGTTGAATCGTCAAGAGCCTGAATTTACTTAGCTGATCAATAATCTGTAACATAACCTTAGCATATCATAATGAAAGCTTTGTTATTCAGTGACCACCTGATTCACAGCTTCATCAAAGGACATAAACAATATCAGATGAAGGTGAGTATATAGCAGAAAAAAGTCACGGAGATGAAAGATCAGCTGGTGTTTGGCATCCGGTATTGTTGTTGTGTGACGTCAATGTTACGTCACGGCACGATGTCAACATGGCCGCCGTTGCTCGGGGAGTTACGTGGGTTACGCCTCTTGTCCTCTCATGTGTTGATCAGATGTACCTACATGTGTATAACATACACACAATCATGTATATACGTACTAGCGTTGGACTCACTGTGTGTATTCATGTGCATATGAATAATTGAAGCTATATAGAGAATAATATGAGTTAAGATATATAGATATATGGATATATACCCAAAAACATAAGTTATATAAAATCAGAAATATTAGGAAAAGTGTATTCATATAGCCTTATATCATCGTATACAAACAGAGGGCAATACAGGCACATACTCACGTTGAGTCACTTACTTACGCATACAGAAATAGTGACACACACACACACACACACACACACACACACACACACACACTAACATAAAAACTAATATCATGCAATTTCGCATCCATGCTCGAACCAAAGCGTACAAAAACATAAAACCTATCTAGAAGCATATAAACTAACTCACACACTGACAAGACATACAAAGCAAGATGCACACAGAAATTCACATACATTTGCATACACGAAGACATAGATTCCCACATACACACTCACACAAGAGATGGGGCCTTACGAGTGTATGTTTCCCTCCCTATACTATGCAAATAAGTAATTATATATAGTAATGGCAATATTTCGCAATATATTGCATTATTCATTGTAAGAATTCCATAATAGGATAATTAACTATGCACAGATTTGGCTCAGTGAAAAGAGGATCTTGTCATTCATATTTCTGGCCAGCAGTGAATTTATAAGGAAAAGAAAATGGAAATTATTCATCTATTCAAGATATTTCTACCTGCGATTCTAGGGATACATTTAAGTATTTGGATATGTCTTTAGCTGCCATGCTTCATTCTGGTATCATCATGGACCATATGCCACCTGACCCTCCTCTTCCCTAACCACAGTGACCATTATACGGTTCCCTCATCACATATCAAATCATAATCTTTCCCATTCCTCCACATTAAATCATTATCTTCTACCCTACAATATTGAATCATTGTCTGCCCCATTCTCATACACTGAACACATGTCTTCCCAATTACCTCACATTAAACCAGTGTCTTCCCCATTTCCTCATATCAAACTATTACGGGATCCTCCCTATTCTCACGCTTCAGACCATTATCTTTCACATTCCTATACATGTTACTTAATATCTTTCTTATTCCCCGACAAACGTAGGTGCCTTTCCGACGTTCAAAAATTAACACTCTCTCCTCATACATACTCACACTAACCACAACACACTCACCACCAGCAATGATATCCTCGAACTCGCACTTACACTGGCCTTCTCTCCTTTTAGTATGCACTTAGATAAACCATACCTCCATATGCGTTTACACCAACCACTAAAACCTATCCCATACTTACTGGAATCACCACCCCTTCTCCAGACCTTCCTTGATCCAACCTCATCTCTAGACATTCCTTGAACACAGCCTTTAATTTCCTTAGACTTAATTTTTCACCCTCCTAAACCCCATTCACCCCTTCACGTCCTTAATCTCACTTCCTCACCTTCTTTGATGTCACCATTCACTCTCCTTGACCCCACCCCTTCACCTTCCTTGATCCCATCCACCCCCCTTCACTTACCTTGACCCATCTGATCTTCACTATGTCCCGTATGACCTCCGTGCTTCCGGGAAACATAGACCAAAACCTTGGGACAGTCACTTACAACAAAATCTCCTGTTGATTGGACTTTCTACCGTCATCTATTGTCAGAGGGGTCAACTACGTGGCTCCCTAGGGGGTCAGAGGTAGAAAGCTATTACCCCATCAACGATAGATTGTTCGTATAAAGGGTGATAGAGGGACTAAGTGAGTAGATAGTGAGAGAGGAGGGGGGACCCCTGTGGACTGGGAGAACATCTGTATCTGGCAGTATCATTTGAGTCCCCATAGGTACGTCAGAGGTGGTGCTGGGGTTCTGGGGTTGAAAGATTCCTCGGGAGTGATGCTGAAGCCTCTGGGGTTAATTGCTGGCAAATAGGTAGTGCACACCAATGGAGGAATTCACTGTAATTAGGAAAAGTCTGATAATCATAATTGCTCGAGATTTGGACTCATGTATGAGAAAATCCGTCGTCTTCGATCTTTCAGTGTCCCCAGATCCATAGCCTACTGGCTCCCTACATATATAAACATCATCAAACCATACTTATACATTTCATATGATATACCAGTTTTATTTACTTTAAACCCTCGTTTCATGATGACTATATCCAGTTCTGAAATGCTTTACTATGTAGCTTTGACTCTGTTATCCTGAACAAAAGATGATATCTATATACAGTCAGTCCTCATCGTCTAACAATTGCTTTTATCAGTTAGGTTAGAAGAGTCATTCTTTAATTCCCTCCTATCATCTTGGTCACTTCCCAATATGTTAGAATTGATTGATATAGATTCAATAACTTGATTGAAATAAATTACCTCTGATGCAATTTAATGAAAGATCTCTCACACTTTCTTCTTCTATTTCCTTTTGTGTTTTAATTTTTTTGGATGTGAATATTTCACATTATATGATTACCATCCTATACAAATAAATAATATAAAATCAATAAGATTAATTTGTAAGTCTTATGTAATGCTTGATAATTCAACAGCCTAGGAAAAATCTCTTGATAACCTAGCATTATTAACATCTCCATGGCCGTTGAAATTCGAATTGTAACTAGTGGGTGATTTACATCTTTATGGCCATTGAAAATTAGAATTATAACCAGTTAGTGATCAATGATATCAGAATTAACTACCAAAAATGATTGCCTATATGTGGAGTCCAAATGTAGACATGAGAACGGAAGATTCTCTTACACGTAATTAGCACATTCAACAATCTTTATGTTCAGTTTTGTTTGTAATTACATTTTCCTTGTTCGATCCCAGTCGTTTTGACATTTGTGTTATATATTTTGCAGGTGATAATATCATGTATTTCTGCACGCTTGCTGAAATGCAAAATTATTTACAATAATGTTAGCAAGATTTATAATGAAACCCTCACACAATTACCTTACGTTTAGGGAATTCCGTCTAGAATTTCACATATTTCCATGAAATAATCTTCATGGAAACCTATGTGGATTTTTTTCCTGTGTGTGAATATTCCCTATGGGTTTCTCAGGCAACTGAATAGAAAACAGTGGCTCTATAAGTACATGGAATTTAGCATTACATCTTTCGCTGTCAGTGCAAAACAATTTTTGATATTGTATTTTGGAACATTGCTCAGTTTTGTCATATGTTGACTCCTTATCGAAATCCCTTATGATTCTATGAAAAGAAAACAGAATGTCAAAGTTATTCAGATGGTCTTCATGAAAGACTCTCTCTCTCTCTCTCTCTCTCTCTCTCTCTCTCTCTCTCTCTCTCTCTCTCTCTCTCTCTCTCTCTCTCTCTCTCTCTCTAAACAAAAGAAGGGACATATTGATCCTGGATCAGCAAACATCCCTTTAAAAATGATTAAAGAAGAGAAGTCAAGAATCTCATCAAACTAGCAAAGCAAACCTAGGAGAGAGGAATTAGTAAAATGAGTATTAGAAAAAAAGACCATGTTGTTTGCACCGGTTCTTCAACAGCAACAGATACTGGATTCTCGTATGGCAAAGCAGGGTCGCGTTCCCATCTGACCAAGAAACAGCAGCAATGCTTGGCAACTGCCCTAGCTCTGGAAGTCAATTAAACTTAGAGAGAACCCGTAAAGAAATCCTGAAGACGTCTAATACATTGAAATTAAGGATAGCTTATGATCCCAGATTTTTTCATTAGAGTCTTGAAAAATCTAGAGAATGAGAATTAATCAACTTATACCACTGTTCAACAGATCCTCTCAAACGACACACTGTATAGAGCCAATGAAAGAAAGTCAGCCCAAAGCAGTAAACAGCTTTTTCTGTTTTAACATTTTCGACAAAGTACCCCACAGGAAGATCAAGAGATAGTTCTCATTATCTTTTAATGATTGAAAGAGTTCCAAGCGAAGTTCCCCAAGGCTTACTACTGGGTCCGGTAGTTTTCAAAAGATCGTAATATGTCAAACTTTGCTGATGACCCAAGATTAGGTGATATATAGTCAAGGAGAGGTAGGTATAGTTTCCATGGTGATAGAATTAACACAAATGAATGGTGAGATTAGTAGCAAAACCTTTTGAGATATAGATTTGTTTAGTACTAAAAATGACACATTTCATGAAGGATTTAAGGCTTCATCTGAAGAATCGTCATATTCAAGAGCAAGGAAAATTGTGATACTCCTATGTAAAAATCTACTATGACGCGTTCAGAGTGTGTTGTGGAATTTTGGTACGCATGCTTAATCAGATGTATAGAAAAGGTTAGAACGTGAAGCTATTTAGCAAGGTCCCAGAATATGCCAACCAAGGGTATTGGGATGAAACACAAGGGACGGGGAACAAGTCCTAATCTGCTAAGAAATTATTTACGAGTAGTTTTATTACTGATGACTGGAGCCATTTTTCGAACCATTTAAGTTAGAATCAACAAATATATTAAAGATACAGCTGAGATTAAACTTCAGTTCCCTTCGGACAGACACACATTTTTCCTAGTACATACAGGTTGTTTCCTCGATAATATGTAAGTTGGATATATACCTCCTTATTCGAAAAAGAAAAGAAATGAATATCTAAAAGAAAATCTAAAGAATAAGTAGAGATAATCATCTTTTCGTCTTTAATATGGGATGTCCATACAGGCATTTCAACTTTTTTTCTTAAAGCTCTTCCGCCTTGTCCCTCTTGGCACATTTGTCGGAGGGAGTCGAGAAAGGGGAGAGAGCTGTCTATTTTACTTCCCTTTCCCTATCATTTTTAATGCCTTAGTAGTTAGGACTGATTACCCTAAAGGGACAATAGATGAATACATAAATTCAAATTCATATATATATATATATATATATATATATATATATATATATATATATATATATATATATAATCACCGTGATATAGTCATTCTATCACCTATGCATAATCCAAAAACTAGAACATCTTTTCACTTTATCTAACTCACCTCGTAAAGCTTATCTAGACCCATTATATCCTCTTCTCTTAGATTCTTAATTCAGAGTATAATTCTTACACTATTTTCTGAGAATTGGTTTTTGTGTATAAAAAAAGATTTATGTGTATAAGTTAGACGTTCACGTAGGTATAAGTTAGACGTTCACGTAGGTATAAGTAACAATTACCTGATTTTCGTTGTGGTCTTTGATGTGGTATAAATCTGGAGTGATGTTCAGGTCTTCCATACCCAACAAGTTACCCTTGTAGTCTACATTGACAAGAGAGATTAATCACCAGTCATGATATGGCAAATTAATCTAGTAATTGTGATAATGACTAAATTAGCATGATGATACTAATTATAGAGCCGAATTAGAGATAGAGACCGATACTGTATAATCATGGAACTCAATTGGTGATTATCCTCTTCAGTGTAAATACGGACCCCTCCATTTTTCGTAAGAAGTAGTTAGGTTTCTAGGCAAGATTTTCCAATGGACTGATAGATAGATAGAAAAGAATACAGGATATAGACTGTTATGTGGATTCGTAAACGCTTAGATTAGTGTGTGTGTGTGTGTGTGTGTGTGTGTGTGTGTGTGTGTGTGTGTGTGTGTGTGTGTGTTTGTGTGTGTGTGTGTGTGTAATGAAATCTGGTCTAAAGGTAGAACAATTCTCTCTCTCTCTCTCTCTCTCTCTCTCTCTCTCTCTCTCTCTCTCTCTCTCTCTCTCTCTATCTATCTATCTGTCTATATATATATATATATATATATATATATATATATATATATATATATATATATATATATATATATATATATATATATATATATATATATATATATATATATATATATATATATATATATATATATATATATATATATATATATATATATATATATATATATATATATATATATATATATATATATATATATATATATATATATATATATATATATATATATATTTTCCCTGGGGATAGGGGAGAAAGAATACTTCCCACGTATTCCCTGCGTGTCGTAGAAGGCGACTAAAAGGGAAGGGAGCGGGGGGCTGGAAATCCTCCCCTCTCAGTTTTTTTTTTCAATTTTCCAAAAGAAGGAACAGAGAAGGGGGCCAGGTGAGGATGTTCCCTCAAAGGTCCAGTCCTCTGTTCTTAACGCTACCTTGCTAACGCGGGAAATGGCGAATGGTATAAAAAAAAATATATATATATATATATATATATATATATATATATATATATATATATATATATATATATATATATATATATATATATATATATATATATATACCCCTTTTAAAGGAAAATACTCAACAAAATAAAAGACAATGATAGATACCTGATGAATAAATGATGGGCACGTGACAGACGTTTGATGGACAAATGATGAGCAGTTGATGAATAAGTGATTGGCAAGCGGAAGGCAACCGATATGCTAATAACAGACAAATGTTGAACATCTCATTGACCAATAAGAGGATGCGATGGTCCATTCACCTATTTGTGTTTGCGTCGATACGTTTCTTAGAAAGACCGAATCGTTTCGTTTTTTCTTCTTTAAATTTCCTGTTTCATTGCATTCTAATCGATGCTTCGAATGGAGCAAATCCGCACTGCTTCGAAACAGTACTCTACAGACTGGTTTTCACTGGGATGGGAACGTGTTTGACGTAATCTAACTCCCTAAGCTTGATCTAACTAGGATCATGTCATTATGATCTTCGAGACAACAAGAAATGGCGAAGACTTTTGGTTAATCAGGCCATTTTTACCGTCTGTTCACGATCTCAAGTTTCTCGAAGCATATCTTCAGAGTTGTTTCAGCCCTTACTCAGGTTCTCGTGTGCTATCGTCATACTAGATGGCTTAGTGTTCTCATAGCACATATAGGTGCAACTTAGTGTTTCCTTGAGCGCGCGCGCGCACACACACACACACACACACACACACTTCGAGTGCGAATATATGTATGTGCACACATACGATTAAGACGTTATCTTTATAAGAATCGGGTCATAGCACAAGTAGTGATTTGACAAGGTCTAAAGGAGTACAACTGAGATTGTGTGAAAATCAAGAAAGGTTAGTTAACGTGAGACTTAAAGAGCCATATATTTGTCCACCTTAGAAGTAAGGAATGACTTAATTCACAACTATCTAGTCTTTGAACTAGTTTGATGTCATCAATTGTGTGCAGTTTTCGAAACATACAAAGTTGAAAGAGCCAGAGGTGATGACAAGAAACAGAAAAAAACTTGCTATAGAATATGTAAAGAAGTACTTTTATACAGCAAACTGAATGATGAAATAGTGAGTGTTGACAGCATGCAAAAGTATACAAAGAGAAAGTTGAAGCGTTGGTGGCCACGCGAGTGTAGAACTCCCTCTCAATGATTCACAAATAGGTAATTATGAATTGGTAATTACACAACGACACACACAACCTCATGGAATAGTTCAGCTCTCTCACGCTGGCAGACTTTCATACAAATACATTTTAGAAGGTTATGAGTAATGTTTTATAAGATTTCTATTTCAAATTTCCTAATTCGTACTACTACACCATAGAGAAATTCTCAAGACATCTTTGGCAAAAACATTTTTTGCTGCAGTAAACGTCAACCGTGTTTTCAATCCCTGTAAAAGTCCTTGTAAATGATTAAGCTATTAGTCAGTGTTTCTCATAACGTCTATGGAGACGTTTGCAGTTCATTTATCTTTCTAAATGCCATTGTTTTCCCACATTCTATTTCAAAGCACCAAAATTCTATCCTGCAAAATCATAAACATGTTGAGCATAGTCATAAGCTCATTTCTATCCTAGAATTTATTAATTCATGATTGCTCTAGGAACCCTTTCTTGAAAGGAGTCCTAGTATCACTCAAAGACCTCTTTTCCAGGAACTTCTGTAGCTCCAAGGCTGCGCTACTTCCAGCAGCAAGGCTAAGATAGACTCCCTCTAAGTAAGAAGTTTTTCAGTAAGACTTAACTCTCTATGTAGATAGATCTATTTTATTTCTCTTATAAACATCACAAAATATCATTATATCAGGTTTTATGATCAATATCTTCCTTTCAGAGTCCTATACCTCACCTTCTCTCTGCGTCCTCTTGCTCCTCAACTTCTCATATATTCCTCCCGTCCATTATCGGTTATTAAGGGAAGCCAGAGACTTCTCTAACTGGCCTTCCCTCACTCCCAACCCTGTGTTATGACTCGACAGGTTCATCACGTCTCTTCCCCTTCCACTCTTCCCTTGCTGCACATCCTACTCATTGCTAGTTTTCTTCGACCCATAGAACTCTCCTGAGTGCTCTCTCTCTCTCTCTCTCTCTCTCTCTCTCTCTCTCTCTCTCTCTCTCTCTCTCTCTCTCTCTCTCTCTCTCTCTTCTCTCTCTCCTTCTTCTTCTCTATCAGTCATTACATTATCTCTGGACCTATTACCTTAAATCGCCTACTCGTACCAATCTTCCACGAGTTCCAATCATGTACTTTCTGTCGTATTGTTTCTTCATAGACTTTTTAGTCTTAGTGTCACATCACTAACATCCTGTTTTTCACAGTCCTTCTCTAACCAGCGAGAAAGTTATGAATAACTAATCACCAAGAATAGCCTCCACGTGATATACACTTTAAATTCAACTTTACTCATGTTTAAACTAATAACTTTCTTCCTAAAGCCCAGAAGGACACACTCCTTGCATGTCACCAGCTGCACAGTATCACTTATAGTTACTTAGAAACTAAGTTGTCGTTACTCGTGATATCTCTGATTTTTCGTAATCGTCTCATTAGTTCACTCCTTGAAGCTAAAAAGGTTCTTTGAATATTCCCCTATGTTCTCGTTCGCTATTAATTCTCTCGAATCATGAATAAATATTTCTCTTTTCAGTCAAAGTGACTCCTTGAGTTTTCTATGTTCTCTTCCATCATTGATTATGTCAAACATCTATGGGAAAGGTTACCTGCTCTTTACACCCTACATGAGCACAAAGTATACACAAGATGGTCTTCATATATTCCACAAATACTCTAAATCATGTATTGCAATATACAGCTATTCTCTTGAGCTTCTTTTTCTTTTACTCTTGACTTTAATATATCATCTTTTCAGGCACTTGATAATGTTTCAACAACTCTTTTTCGAGCATATACAGTGTTAGCCTTACACAGTCCCTAAATCTTTAAGATTCCATCTTCAGACTGAATCTTGAAACAACAGCTAAAAGACATCCACTTCAACACACTCGAGTGCTATACCCCAAACCCAAGTATTATAGCAGTTTGTGAGTGTTTCAAGTGACTCTGTATCTTCTGATGCCAATTTTGTCCCTTTAAAGATGCTAAGTAAACCACATGTGACTTAAATTTTATCGTCTGGGAATAAGGTGCCATTAAGAACAGTTGCTTCTCTTCAACGGAACTTAGTTAGTGCCTTGTCTCAAATAAGAAAGTTTCGAGAGACAAAACATAGACAGGGCAGTTACAAAGGACTCACTGAGGATTTCTGCTGCCCTTATCGACACAAGGTGAGGAGACTAGCAGTGTATAGCAAGATCAGTAAGGGCAAAGCTATTGTTGATTACTCATATCACTTTTCATTCTCCCTTGCAGAATGAATAACCATATGAGAATAGCAATGATAGCATCCAGTTTGCAGTCGTCTGTGAGATCATAAAGAAAATTTGCCAACCATATTGGTGGTTATCTATGACCAGTTTTTATTTCTTGGTGCAAGAGGTTGCGATAGAGTGATAGAATACTTTTTCATTGCTTCAAACCAGTCTTTAGGCCTGCGTTTCAAGTACTGTCTAAATGACTGGACAACAAATTCGTATGACTGTGATATCTAAAGATCAACCCTAAATCCTTCAAGTGCTTACGATGTTTAGGAGTATGATCTTGGAATTCAGCATTCGAACCCTTGAAATGCTTACACAGAACAGGATCAGGTATCAAGGGACATGACACGCAATAAATTTAGTTCCATTATGACTGTATCACACAAGAAATGTTCTAAACACTTTTACATCTGTTTCTGTACCTTATTGTGAACTAGATTCTATAACAACCGACGAGAAATGTCAGTTTAGATTTTTTTCTTTTAAAACTGTCTTCATTTACCTCAGTTCAAATGAACTACAAAGACAAATTTCCTTTCCCTTTCTAAAGCAATTGAGGGTTCAGCCTGGAAAATAGCAAAGCCTGCTAAGAACAAGGGAAAAAATATCATCGTCGTCCTCATTTCTCTTGTTTACATCTTTTCTTTTTTTTGTTTCTATCAAGATTATTCAAATCTCAGTAATGAAGCTTTGAATGGATTTAGAATATGCACAGCTGCGAACGCCATTTCTTTCCTCGTATCACTGAGTAAATCTTTGTAAAGTCAAATATACTCTTAGATGTAAGCCTTTCACATATCTCATTTTTTCACAAGAACCCTCTTTCTACGTATGATATATATATATATATATATATATATATATATATATATATATATATATATATATATATATATATATATATATATATATATATATAAACTCTGAGATTTTATACGTAAAGATAACTTTTTGCTTGACTAACTTTAGTTTGCATGTCATGAAAAACATCAATTCGCACTAAAAAATAGTTTCCGCATATTCATTGCGTTCGTTAGTATCCATTATTTTTCCATAAGGATTACATTCGCCAATTTGTATCCTCATTTGCAAAAGAACTCTGATTTATGATACACGAATGATGACTGTAGAGAGGCTGACAAAGGATTCCTTCAGCATTAAACTGGTCTTATATGGCATTACATAACCATCATTCAGTCTTCCAATACTCAAAATCCTCCCAAAGAAAGCCTGGACTTTATCTATAATCATATGTAAACAATATACATATCCACACGAGCTACACACGCATTCTCGCTATTACTGATAGTGGCCGAACGGAAACCTTTATTGATAACGGCAAAAATATTGTCCAGTATTTCTTGAAGTATTCAAAGGTCAGACTGGTAGTGGGGAACTCCACTGGTGGTACCTGTTCGCCAACACAATAAAAATGCTACCATTTGTGTCGGCTACCATAGCCTGCAACGCTATTGAGAATGAGAGTTGATGTAAGGTTTCTCAATCGAACAGTGTGAGAGTAGAGAATTGTGTGCATGACTGAACAACCTGTTGTCACCTTTCTCGAAACACCAGGTACATACCTGACAATGGTTTCGTCACCCGTAGGTGCTTCGAGTCGGCGCGCCGTTTCGGTACGTGGTTCTTCAAATGCCTCAAAGCAATCCATGTCATTACCACATACTGTCTGCTACATCTAAATTACGGGACAAATTTCTTTAGATAGTGTGTGAAATTAGTCAAAATAAAGTTCGGTCAGTCTGTTATAGTTGGCGTTCATTTATAATTCTTACGAAAGACATAAGATTCTTAAGAGATTTGCTCAAATGTTTCGAAGCAGTGTCCTCGCTGACAAAAATACCTCCCATTCACGACAGTCATTCGAGAGAAGCATCGAACACGCTCCTCATCTTCGTTTTCTTTAGATGTGGTGTTAAACATAAGGTACAGAACAATTGTGAGAAGTGACTTCGTAAGGAGCAAATTTAGTGTACTGTCCAGCAGAATTGTAAGACCAGACCGTCAGTCCCTTGGCGAATTTAAACAACACTCGAGGCTAGTTACTTATCCATGTACGTGATAATTGTTTCTACATGTTAAGACTTTTGCCAGAACGTTACTTCTTAAGAAATAAATCTGTTTATCTAGTGATTTCCATAGTAAGATTAGCAGGATATGTGTGTGTGTGTGTGTGTGTGTGTGTGTGTGTGTGTTATCAGAACACGTCTATTAAGACCTAAAGTGTTAATAATCTTACCAAACGAACATTGAAGCGTATTTGCTAACGAACGAAAAATTAGGCTCCATATAAATAATATTTACATCTGTTCATTCAGGTAACGTAAGGATTCTGTTCAAAACATTGTTTGTGATTCTAATGAGAGACTACTTCTTTAATGTATATCAACTTAGGCTGTTAATGGTATTTGTGTTTACAGTAGTAACAATAGTGAGTGGTACATGTATGTGTGGTTGGGTTATTAATAATACGTGTGTATGGTACCGTTAGGGGTTGTATATATATATATATATATATATATATATATACAATGTCTACCATAAATTCGATATCAATAGGTTAATGGTAGCATACATGTCACATCTATGATTTCTGATTACTTTAAGGTACTTAAGATAATACTAGTTATAGTACGTAATTTGCTAGTGACCTATACGATAATTTTTATCATTTTGAAATTATATATATCTCTATGGTGGTAGCAAGATGGTCGTGCTTATATGACAATAGGAGTAATGATGCCAATTGGTTGTATGGCACTGCTGTCAAGGAGCATAATGATACTTGTGGTCGTTAATCCTTCACATGTTTCTGGTGTGCATATGGTTGATAATGACGTGTAGATGGTGAAGGTAAACCTAAGAATAGCACTGAAAGCAAAGTGTTATGAAAGATGGGATATAAAGTTTTATAAACACATCATTAAAAGTTCCATTCCAAGCCTTTGGTGGGGATGATGTTATGGTGTGTGAAGCGGAAATATGTCGAGAGAAAAGTATAAGGAACTCATTAAAAGAGGATATCAACGCAAACACCACAAAAATGTCGTAACAGATATTGTCATGAAAGCGAACGCAATGTCAAGGGAGTGTATGCAAGTGGCAACTGGTTCATAAAGTCTGAAAAAAGGCGTTTTCGTTCTGCAAAAAAAAAAAAAAACGCTCTCGAGGAATCAATAGACTGAATGTGAGAGGAGTTGTATAGGTCAGGTAACAATTCACTTGATCTAAGACCTAAAGTGTGACAGTACGACCCTTTGAACATAAGCTTACCATCTTTGAATAAGAGGTTACAATCCTTAGACATAAAGTTACGATCGTTATGTAAGAGGTTGCGACCCTTGAGTGCGATGGTGTGACTCTAGGAGCACAATGGTACGACTTTTGAGTACAGTGGAACGACCCTTCAGTATGATATTGTGACCTTTAAGGGTTAGGTTAAAGGCCAGGCCGTAATACCCAAGTGGTTGTGAAGTCATGCTGAAGAGTCGTTCAGCTGGGATCAAGGGGTTAAGGAACTTTCAGGCTGCAGAATGAACAATAACAGTGGGTTTATGAATCTGACGCTTTTTTGCAGCCGGTGTGGACAACTTTTGTCGTGCCTGAAAATACGACTTAAAATTGAATCTACCTTTTCATCTCTGACTGATAATCTTCTTTAAGTACAGATAATACTAAACTGTTCATATTGTCATTGCTTCAGACCTGACTCTCACAGATTTTGGGGTTAATGATATGCATGACTTCTAATTCGGTTATCATACGTCTTTTTACGAGTTAACTTTTACACCCATCTGTACTTATTTCCTTTTCTGTCATGTTATCAAACAGAAAGCTCTGACACGTACAAGTGGATAAACCCTCTAGCCATCTTTTACGACACGCAGAAAGATCCGCGTGGAGTTTGACCCAGACTTGGGAGTGCAAATAGCACGTGACCAAGGGGTCACATCGAGGCTACGCCTCACGAATAGTTAGACTAACGTCGGGGAGAAAATATCTATCGATATAATTTGCAATACAAGATTAGAATGTTTACTGAATTATCTTCCTACCTGCATAGTCTTAAATCCTGGATGCCTGGGACTGACGTTTGTGTAAGATTTATCCAACGTTTGTCAAACATTTCAGTCAACCGTTGACGTACAAAACCAGATCTAACGTAAACAATAGCCTCATTAGATCCATTTTAGTTTTCCCAGAAGATACATTAACGTACGTTCCTTATCTTTTAGGTTGTTCTGTTGTAATTATCTTGTGTCTCAATCGAGGGCAGTTGTTCAGGTTTGTACAACAATTGTGATAATGTATCTTTTTAAGCCTTTATGCCTGAACTTTGACCTTATTCTTAAGGATCAGGTCAAAGACCAAACTATCATAGCCACTAATCTTAAGGTCATACTATAGTATATAATGGCTGTAATAAGGGAAGTTTCTGTAAGGATATGTACAAGATGCGGATGAATTCTCAGTGCATGAGGCATAGGAACTCCATGTATATACAAGGAGGAAAGATGATGCAAAGTGTTTCTTAAGGTGTGCTCATATGAGCAGATTGATACATTAATGGTAAGCAAAGTATATCAACTATCGTTAATGGCAATATGAACAGATATACGAAAGGCATTTCAGACAACACTTGAGAATAAGGTCTCCATCTGAGTGTCTCTTGGAGTAATATTTATGATAAGCATGAGGGACAGTCGTTTATATAGATAATGTTATCCTTTATCATTGTATCTGCGTGTTGGTAAATGCCATTACGTTATTTTTGGAGACAATCATTGATTTTGGCATTGTAGTTCATTGTTTACATACAGCATGTTTCGTCAGTTTAGATTTCTTCTTATTCCAGTGTACAGATGAGTCGCATTTAATAAGAATTCCATCAAGGAGTTGCTCATTTTCTTGGGTTTATTGAAAGCTCTCAGATGTTTGCGTAAACTCTTAGAGGAGCTGATAGAATTTCATCAAAATCTAGTTGACTCTATAAGGGGTGGTTTTCAGAAAGATTAGAGGAACCTAGTGCGTAAAATTTCTCTTGAGTGGGAAATAGCTTCGTAACATCCATACTGCATACTCTGATGTTCTTAGCATGAACAACGCACATTCCATTTCCATAGCCTAAACAAGACGGACACGCCTCCTGCAGAAGAAAAATTACGTGTACGCTGCACAAGACTAAGTGGACCTGATGCAGTTTGTCCTAACTTTTCTTTACTTGATGGACGATTCCCTGGAAACACTTGTGGTTTGCAGTAACAAGCGTCATGAGTTAGTGTTGTTAGACACTTGCCTGCTGCTGTGATAAAGTGTCTTTGAGGTGCAGTGTGCTGTTGGTTTGTAGTTGGTCTCTAGACTGTGAAACAATACCTGTGAGAGAAGCGACAATCCAACACTATACTAGACCACGACAATCTGGAACCAGAGTCAATAGATGCTGGTAGTAGGGACTTTCTTCTCCTACAACTTCTACATTCGATTCAGAAAACTATCCTAATGTGAAAGTAATATTTCATTTAAGAGTTCTACTATGTGAGATGGTGTTAGGGAAAGAAGATGGTGTGGGGTCGTTTAGCAATACTTCTTCTCGTATAGTTATTGGAGATATCTTAACAACAATTCGATCCATCTATAATGATTTTGTTGGCTCGTAAGGTTGAAAGTATCTTGACTGGTAAATTGCATCACAAACTCATGAAGATTCGTAGGAATGCTATGTCGTTTGCCATGGACAAGGTGCCTAACTCTCAAACCATTTTTTGACTTCCTGCCGCTTTCTCTTGTACTCCTCCAAATCACACGCATTAAGAAATGATCACTGGTTACTGCATGGTAAATTTTCTGGAAATCACAAGGGGTAAGTTGTAAAATAGGGACACTGCAATAGGCTATTGTGGTACTTGGGAGCTGTAAGTGATTCTGGCTTCCTCATGTCTTCGAAGGAATGTCTGAGGTATAGTGTCTATGTTTTGTTCTTTGGTCTCTTCTTGATTTTGTTCAATTCTAGAGCGATGGTGAGATTTCTGATGTGTGTATACTTTCTTGAGTGCCTTTGCACCCTGTTTCTATCTTCTTTTTAGGAAGTTTCATTGACACATAATGCAATGGTTTGAGCATTACTGGTCCAGGAGTATGGTTGCCCTGGACGTTGTCTCTGTTAGGATGGACATTCCATAGTGTAGTTGGTGTTTCGTGACTGTTGTTTTAAGAGGTGTTTGGCGATAGGGCTTTGTTAATGGAGCTTTCAAAATAACAAGGTTTTCGCTGTATGAGCCAGCATGGCATCGGGTCCTTCACTAATATGTAATTTTAGATTGACTATGTTATTTTTCTGCTTGATAGTTTCTATATCTACATGTATTCATGTATATGGATAGGGAGCTTTACCTACGGTGCATCACACATAACAATTAGAGAATGGATGACATTGCTTCCTTCTATCTATACTGCAATAGCAAAAACGTGACATTAAAATGGAAACAGACTGTACAAACAGTAGTCATGAAAAACAGAATTAAACTTCATGAACAACACAGATGATCCGTCTGACAAAGCATAAGGCATAGAGATGAATCAGTCAAATCAAAAGTCATCCAAGGAAATATGAAATCTGATAAGGAAACAAGTCTAGTCGGATGCAAATACTGTACGAAAATATGCACAGGTTATACTCAGAACTAGTTTAATCCATATATATATATATATATATATATATATATATATATATATATATATATATATATATATATATATATATATATATAAATATATATATATATATATAAATATCTTTCTTTCTTTTCAAACTATTCGCCATTTCCCGCATCAGCGAGGTAGCGTTAAGAACAGAGGACTGGGCCTTTGAGGGAATACCCTCACCTGGCCCAATTCTCTGTTCCTTCTTTTGGAAAATTAAAAAAAAAACGAGAGGGGAGGATTTCCACCCCCCCGCTCCCTCCCCTTTTAGTCGCCTTCTACGACACGCAGGGAATACGTGGGAAGTATTCTTTCTCCCCTATCCCCAGGGAAAATATATATATATATATATATATATATATATATATATATATATATATATATATATATATATATATGTGTGTGTGTGTGTATGTAATATTAATCTTGAGAAAAATAATTCTATTATACAAATACCAAACGATTTAATTGAGTCCTGACAAAAAAGATGGAGACAGATCCTTTCTGACAAATTTTCAGAGGAACTGCAAAACAGAGAAGTTACAGAAACCATTAATCGTACAACTGTTTGAACTTCTTATAACAGTGAGAGGAGCATGAGGTGATAAAGCACTGTAAAGCTCTTCTTCTGCACTGCAATTATCATTTATGAAATGAACACTTAAATGCCTTTGGACATAAAAACACGAGTACAAAGCAAGTTCAAAGACTGAAGCATTGTGCTCTCTGAAACGAATATATTTCTGCAGGTATCTCGTTGATACCAAAAGCATATTTTCAGGGTTCATTAGATGAGGAACCACCTGCAATCAAAACTTTTTTTTCACACACTTCAAAATCTCAAGTGATTCCTATATGGTTAAAGTTTTTACAACTCCTTTGCAATGATGTTTTGTCCAGTTTTGTAGTCATTTTCATGTCACTTATTTTCGTATGAATTTTAAGAACTTCTCCCTCTGTTCTAGCTAAGGTAATTCTGAGTTCTAAGTCGAGAAACTGTGGATTTTCTTTTGGCTCATTTCAAGAGAAAGAAGGATTATGTCTGCGTTGAAGGAGGATGAGGTGGTTATGTCGAAGTGTTACTGGGTGACTGGTGTACTGTGGATTGTATTCTTGGACCCGTATGTCCTTGAAGGTGTTGTTCTTCGGGATATGTTCTAGGATCAGCACGTCCTAGGTGACTGTTGTTCTATGGGATATATTCCAGGACCTGCGTTCCCTTAGTAAGTGTTGTTCTTAGGTTGTGTTTTAGGATCTGTGTTTTCTGAGTGAATGGTGTTCTTTGGACCGCGTTCTAGACCATTCAAAAAAGACCTCACGTCAGAATACGCCTAGATATCAAACTACGTTCTTAGATATTTCGAAAATTACAATAAGGTGACAAAAGACCTTGATTCACGTTCTTTTGATTCTTTGCCGTTAAGGATTCTTCGAGTAGTATCTCTGGGTTGACTTTGTTTGGATGGTATTTGGTGTTTTGATAAAGTGATGGTGCTGAAAATAATGATTTGTTGATATGTTGAGGTGTTCTTGTGCGTCTTCACATACAACCTCTTGAGTATGACGTAGCGACCCTTGGATATGACGGCCTGGCCTCGGACATGACCCTTTAAGAGGCCACATGGGCAGGTAAGCACTCCGTCGTCGTCTGAGACACTAATAGTGGTCATACTCACACACACACTTCCGCCTCACGCTTCAAGGCAGGTTATGCTGTTGAGCTGCTGTTTCTGTATTGTAGATAAGGTCGTAAGGGTGTTGGTCAGAATGTGATGGGCAATATTGGGATATAGGTGATAAAGTAACGTTATGATGATTTGTGTGCTGTTACTGTGCTTTATGTATTGTTGGTGTGGTATTACTTAGGATGGTGAGATATTGTTGATGTAATATGTATTGTTGGTGTGGTATTACTTAGGATGGTGAGATAGTGTTGATGTAATACTTGTATTTCGATGGTATTCCTGTTGTGGCCTTGTTAGGGCAATGTAGTTTGCATGGGGTCGGGAAAGTGCTAATCCAAGAGTGGTTTTGCTTAGGCAGTGTTGTGGGGGTAAAGTTTGTAAGTAAGGTATATAAGTGATGCTGTTTGGAGCTCTTTTCATAATTTCTATGAAGTTGCATTGAATATGGTTTGGAGGTGATGTGTTCCTATGGTAATATATGCATATGATTGTGTTGAAGCGATGTGTTTGAGCAACAGTATATGTACAGATGGAGTGAATGTTGCTTAATTGTGGTTGGTGGGGGTACCGATCTTAGATTGGTATGGTTGGCGTAGTGGTGCTAAGGCAATCTTGTTGGTGTGGTTTTGTTTAGGCACTGCTAAATAGACATGTGTTCTTGAGATAATATAATGGGATAGTCTTTTGAGGTAGTATTGCAAAGGGTATATTGCTAAGGTACTTCTTTTGGAGTGGGGTTGCTTAAGTTGATGATGATGAAGTTGTGTTGTCAGAAAAGATTTGCTGAGGTTTTGGTCTTGATGTGGTATTGCCAAGATGGTAATTTTGAGTTGCTTTTGTCAGGGTAATGTTAGTAGAACGGTGTCGTTTAGGTGGTATTGTCAGGGTAACGGGAGTAGAAGGGCGTCATAGAGGCATTTAGGTGCTGTTATACGAATAATGAAGTTGATCTACAGGTGGTATTCCTGAGCTAGTGTTTCCATGTGGTACTTCTAGTATGGTGTTTGTGGGGCTTGATTTTGTTCATTTTCTTCTTTTCTTCTTTCTGGATTAGTATAGTAGCATTGTTCGAATAATGGTGCCAAGGAGGCGTCATTTGAGTCCTGTTGTAGTTGAGATGGTATCATAGTGTTGAAGGGTTTGTGTTCATGACATGGTTGGAGTGTAGTGGTGTTGTTGGCAATGGTGTTGCTGCACTGGTGTTGACTGGGATGTGTATTTGAGTGGCTCCAGTTGGAATGGTGATGCTTTGTTACTGATGAATTGGAACGTTAGAGATGAGAGTTTGTATAGATGAGTGAAGAACTATTGATGTTTTCTGATTGGATCATTTGATTGCTAATGGGTTCTTCTGGGTTGGGCTACTTGAGTTTCTTTTGGGGGCTGAATTATTTGGAGCTAGTTGGCTTTGGGTTGGGATACCTAGGCAGGGTTGTTTTGGTTTAGGTTGCTTGGGGTAGGATTAGTTTGGGTTAAGTTTCTTGGGGTTGAGTTATTTAGGTAGATATTCATTGAATAGAATGATGAAATGAAAATTCTATGAAAGTTTTTGATAAGATAGTGTTTCATGGGGTGGTTAAGATGAAAAGCTTCTGGTTGGGCTGTACTCATACATTTGAGAAAGATGTATATGGCTGGCATTTTTCTGAAAGAGCTGTTTGAATGGAAAGTACATGGAGGGTCGAGTAAACAGTAAGTCTTTGAAAAGATTGCACGAATAACTTCCTTAATGACGCTGATAAATAAAGAATTGTGAAATTGTCTAGATAGGAGCATCAATTCGATTGGCTACAGGATATGTATGAATGGGTAGTTCATATAATGAATCTAAAGAAAGTGTTTTGTATGGCGTGTGTACTGTAAGGGATACCTTGGATGAGACTACTGATGATAGACTATTTCAACAGTTATTCTCTGGGAAGGGATGCTTGGATGATGAT
Organism: Panulirus ornatus; assembly: GCF_036320965.1. Lineage (NCBI taxonomy): Eukaryota > Metazoa > Arthropoda > Malacostraca > Decapoda > Palinuridae > Panulirus > Panulirus ornatus. The sequence goes on from NC_092295.1 coordinate 5,598,677, forward strand.
ACTGTAGATGGGTTACATAGATAATAGGTCTTTGAATGAATCACTTTAATGTCCATTCTTGGAGTAATTTTTAACAGAGTTAGGTTTTGGTCTTGCTGCTTAAATGAAAATTCTGTGGAGGGGTTGTTTGGAAGGCAAATCATTTTCTGGTAATAAATGGATGACGAGCGAGTCTTAGAGTTGCAAAATCAGTCATTCTCTGAAGAGGATCTTCACTCTGTATTTCGTAATGTTGCTCGAGTATCCTTCAAAGGGAAGAACACATCCTGATGGCGTGTTCTTGGTGAAGTGTTGCTGTGGCGAATGTCCAGAACAGCGTGTTGTGAAGTTTTACTGACTCGTAAGGAATTCAATAGCCTTACATGACTTGATAAGGGAGTTGGTGCCACCGCCTTTGCTGACGCCACCGCCACCACCACAGCGGTGGCACGCGTGGCGTCAACGGCGGTGGCGGAGCGGCGCCAACCACATAGCACCCAGCTGGCTCTGCATATGAGTCTTCCGTCGACTCCAGTAGATACCTTTCCTGTCAACAGAGAGCTTTGCAGGTTTCTGATGTTCTCAAGTGTTTTCAGATACTTTCAGGTGACCTTCTTTTGTTTCAGGTTGTGGTCTCAGGTGGTTTCAGATGACTTTGAGTCTTCTCGCATAGTTTCAGAGTCGGTGTCAGGTGGATTCAAGTTATGTCAGGGGTTTCATGCTTACCATATGTGGTCATATATCACCTCAAATCATTTCAAACACTCAAAAGGTCTCAAATGGACGCAGATGGTCACTTTCTGGTCTCATGTGGCCTCAGATGGTTATAATTAGTCGCAGATGGTCTAAGATGGCTCCACGTCATCTCATATGATCGTCAAAGGCTGTAGTAGATGATCTCAGATGGTATCAAGTGATAGCTGATTACCTCAGATTGCTTCAGATGGTTACAGGTGAAGACATGTGGTTTGATCCTATGTCAGTTGGCCAGGATTATCTCAGGCCCACAGATGGAATCAGGTTTATGAGTAAGTTACCATACTGGTTTCATATGATTCGGACATGGTCTCAAGTTTTCATGTGGCTTCGAAACATCATTGCAAGCCGGTCATAGATGCTTAAAGATAGCTTTATTGACCTGATAAGTCTACAGACAGACCGTCTCTATGGGTCTTCTGCAGCTACACGTAGAGTTAGATGGTAATGAATAATCTCGAGTGTTACAAAGATTGTGTTAAATAATACGCAGTAGTCTTATATATCAAAAATTATCTCTACTAATTTCCAACCACCTTACTGGGCTGGCCATTAAGTTCTTCGGAAACCTTCTGATGTCACGTTTCATGAAATACGGTTTCAGATGGTCTTAGATATTCTCAGATGCTCCTACATGGTCACATATGTTCTCACATGTGTTCAGATGGTCACAGACAGTTTCAGGTGGCAGCAGACCTTTCACACAAGGAGACAATCTTCTTTCATTATATGATGCAATTATCATAATCATCTCATTTCTGAACGCTCATAGATGGCTGATAATTGCGCCTTTTCTCCCGTGCTGGAGCTTGTAATATCATGGAACCATCCTGGTTTGGTTCTTGGCGGAAGATTCTTAAGCTTAGTTCTTGAAAGAATATTCATAGCTCTGTCTCTAGATGGAAGATTCGTTCTTCATGTAAGGTTTTAAGCTTGATCCTTGGTAGAAAATTTCAACTTGGTTTCTCAAGAAATGTTTTTAGCCTGGCTCATTTTGGAACTTTCCTATCTTTGATTTAACGGGAAGGATATCACCTTCTTCAAGGAAGAATCACATCTTGAATTTTAATGGAAGCCATTATCTCTGTTCGAAATGGAAACCTCTCAGCTTATTCACGTGTGGCATTCTCTTGGACTAATTTTCGAAAAAAGTTCTCAGGTTGCTTCTTGATTAGAATACAATAATTGTGGTTTGATTTATGATGGAAGACTCTTCCTTGCCCGATTCTTTGATGAAAGATCCTAGCTTGAACTTTGTTACATGTTTTCCAGACAGTTTTACGACAGAGAATATAGAATGCTATTCTCGTATCAGTCCTCCTCCTAGGCAAACTTTATGAGCTTGATAACTATTAGAAACTATATTTATCTTGCATCAAAATCTTGCTGCACTCCGCAGCTTCTTCACATAGTCTGTCTAGCTACGTAGCGACAACTGCCTACAATTCTGTAATATTCCGTGCGTTTGCAAATGAAAGCTATTGAATATATATATTTGAAACTATGAGACATCTCATAGTTGAGCAGTTGAAGTCGACTTGCATAATATTGTATTATCTAACAATGTGTAGGTATCAAACTACGTATATATATATATATATATATATATATATATATATATATATATATATATATATATATATATATATATATATATATATATCGGGCAGTGGGCGGGCTGGCGTGACGGGCGCATTCTTACGGTGGGCGGTGAATGTGAGTAGCACTGGGCAAAGGCAAAGGGTGGGAGCTGGGTTGGACGCCTTCTGTGCGTGATCTGCAATCCAAAATTTGTCCTGATCAGCAGCGCTAACTAGGTGAGCGAGTGATCGCTATATTGAGGGTTGGTAATAAGCAGTTCGGAATGTAATTTGCCTCCCTTGCTTGGTGCAGTCAACAACGTATTGCAGACCTGGAAGGCCTCCGTCTGCTGCCGCCGAGCTACCCCGACAGCCAACCCTTCCAGACACTTTCGCCTGGGCTGCATTGCGTTCCGTCCCTGAGACCGCGTCGTCTTGCACTTCTACCCTCCACCTCTGGCGACTCTAGATCCCATTCCCCTGGGTGGCATTACGGGCTAGGATATTACTCCGTTACTCAGCGTAGGTGAGAGGGCTTGGCGGCTAGGCGGGTTATAAGGCTGAAGATGAAGATTAGTGGTAATCCCCTCTAGGATGAGCGAGAGTCATTGCAATAATAGCGGCGTGTTGCTCGAGCCACCAACCCTTCAACATTCTGGACTTCAAAGCGTGGTTACATGCTTGCTGTGCTTTTGTCGGAATGGTTCGTCTCGTCCCGGATCCTTTCGCTCCACCTCATCTTTTCAGGGAATTAATACATAGGTTGGAGTTATTGGGTAGTTTGATCCTTTTCTCCTTGGTCTGCTTGCGAGTGGTCCTTTGTGAGTGTGACTTTGCTGCCAATAATGTGAGTAAGGCTTCTTAACCAAGGCAGGAAACCCGGGTAATTGCAACGTTTCTCAGACGACTCGCGTAACATGTTGGTTTTTTGGCTTGCCGTCCGCATCTACAGCGGAGGTTATTAGCGAAATATCGAGAATTGAAAAGCTTGTTTTAGCAGACACAGACCCCCAAGCAGACCCGAAGCCCATCGCTGGAGGAGGTGAAGACCTGCGTAGACTCCTCTGTGAACAATTATTTACTGTGATTGAGCGAAATTATGTAGCTTCTCCCCTGCCGGACATTTGTATTACAGGGAACGCCTGAAATTTCCTCCTGTTCTGCACCGTTCCATTTTGCTTCACACGGGGCAGGGGCACGCCACCCACCCACTATTCCAGTGGTGGATGCGATAAAGAACGTCTCTCTACGGGTCTTGTATCATTCCCAATTCAGCACAGGTCTTGTATCGCCTCTGCCGTTCATAGGGCGTCCGCGGAGACCGCTCACGACCCGCTAAAAGTGTTGAGTGATAAGGTGTGGAAAAAACCCGTTCGGTATGGCCAGTAGCCATGTGTCCAGACCGGCGCAAGGGGGGAAGGGGGGGGGGAGTTGCTAGATGCTAAATGACTTCAATAAGTTCTATCTCTGGTCTCTCAGTCCGATTTATAACCCAAAATATGCTTTAACACATCTCGCTTCGTAGAAAAGGAAATCCCGATCAGTGCTCAAGAAATACCGCGAGAGTTCGGCCAACACCCACACTGGCTGCCCTACGAACCATCGTATCAATTTATCCTTCAGAACGGCAATTGAACGTTGTTACTGTTATTATTGCTCCACGCCATTGTATTCTCTAAATTCGATTTCCCCTGTATTATCAAAGTAAAGCAATTGTCTATTTGTATGATAGCTCTCTCCCATTAATATTCCTCTTGAAACTCACTTAAAAATGACATAGAATTAATCTGTGTGATATAATGTAGGTAAGTAAGTGCGCTTAAGATCCAGGCAAGGTATTTTTGTACGCACAAAAGGATCTGGATTCGAAGACAAAAAATTCAGGAGTCATTATATGATCTAAATAGTTGCCATATGTAATACGATCGATAATTTCGGATGAATGGTTTTTTGTAATTCAAGAGACTAGATGTCAATATGTTTTCTTTTTCCTGTAGCTCTCAAGATTCCCATTATAATTCTTTTGCCTTAACTCTTCTTGCATTTTTCATTGATGATTTTTCTTTTATCTCCAATAGTATATCTTCCATCTAAGTCATCCTTTACCTATATCTTTTTTTTACTTCTTCCCACTAACTGCCTCTTTTCATCCATTTTCCAGTCTGTCCTTCTTCATATACCTCATTCCCTATTTATTCTCTCTTTCTCTCTCTCATTTACCCTCTTTCACTCCTCTCTTCCTCTCTCTCTATCTCTCTCTCTCTCTCTCTCATGTCTATCTCTGTGTTGCTCATCAATATCCCGCCTGCGGAAGAGCTTATACCAGACCACCAACACTACACCAAAACTATAGAGTAAACAGGAGCGCTACACTTAAAACAAAGTCTAAATACCTAGTCAGCACCCTAGACTTAAACATTTAATACCTTACCTGAGATCTTAACCATTTATCCACAACTAAAAGCAAAACCTGATCATATAAATATCTTAGATGGAATACGATGTTTCCTAAATTGAATAAACACCGTTATTCATGAACTGCTTAGCGATTGTGGCTGAAATGATTCAAAGGAAAAAAATTGGCTTGGAAACTTGATCAAGACATCCAATCACACGACACGTAGGGGCGGAGCTTAAAGCAAACCACATACTTGCAAGATTCATTTACCAATTCTTTAATACCAGATCTCTCCTTTAGAATCTATAACTTCACTCATATTCGGTGACAGCTGCTGACCAATATGCATTATATAAGAGAAAAATAGCCTCCAGTTAGGGAAGAAATTATCAAATATTTAAAGCACACGTAACACCCTAACTGGTAACAGAGCATCCAATCAGCGACCAGCAATAGGCCTAGTGACAAGGCGGAAGCAATGTATACAAAAACATTAGAACACGCTGAGGTATTCTGTCAACCCAACAATAGCTATATCTGTATATAGAATTTATTGAGCTATATATATTATAAGAAAACCTATTCGTCAGAATGTTTTGTTCGGCTCTTCAGTGTCTGCTGCATAAAAAGCATCTACAGAAAACGAGCTTCAAGGGAGACTGAAATATAACCCACCATCGGATAAAAACTAGGCTGAAAACTTTAAGAAAACGTTCATTTAAACGTTTATTTAACATTTCAGCATAATCTACTCCAACTAGAGAAGCTTCTCGGGTCATGATTTCACAGTATAGTAGGATCAGTAAATTAACAAACCCTTGCTTAATTACCAATTACGAAATGGAGTATATATTGTGCAAAACAACGGGCATGATTATATTCTCGCTTCCCTCTCAATGATTTTGATATCGTAGGGCTGCTAGTGAACCCACAGCCTCATGACGTCAGTTAAGACAGCTCTCCGATTGGTCCGTGTATCGCTATCGCGGCGGAAAAGGCACAGGTGCTTGAGCGGGCGGAGTCAGGGCTTTCGGAAGCTTGCTACGCACGGAGACTGGGGATTGTACGAGACGAGGATTTTCTCCGTGAAGTCTTCCTATTTTCCTTTATTTTCCGAGAGCGACTTACGCTTGCACGGTTGCTGGAAATTCTTTCAAAAAAAGGGATGGTTAGTTTTAAATTTGAAGAATTTGATACTTGAAGGAAATGGCAAAAATAATTCAAAAATTATGAGGAGCAGTGGTAGTATACCACCGCTACTACACACACACACACACACACACACACACACACACACATATATATATATATATATATATATATATATATATATATATATATATATATATATATATATATATATATATATATATATATATAATTATGATGTGTGAACATATTTAATATATGCATATTTATTTTCCATTCACATATTATCTCGAGCATTGGAACGGTACTTGTTATGAAGAACTTTCCAAATTGTGATAATTTTTTTAAGAAGAGTTTCTGATAATTTTGGATTTTCCAGGATGTGATCAAACTCCGTGAAAATTACTACAACAATCTGTGCTTGAATTTTAGCCAGACGATGATAATTCCTTAAGGGTCAGATTATAGCCCAGGTTATTTTGAAGTACTGTAAATGCCGTACCCTCATGCTCAAGGGTCGCACCGTCATGCTCAAAGGTCGTTCTTTCATGTTCAAGGGTCGTAATGTCGTACTCAAGGGAGTGAATAAGCGTTCTGTTACGTTAGCATCATTCACCCTCACCTCCTCTGCTTAGCTCGTTCACACTTGTTCAGAAACTAAAGAGACACTAGTAAATGTCAGGAGTCATCCTATACCTAGAAATACTGAGGGTTGACCCCAATAAATATATGATCAAAAAAGACAAATTATCCCTCTTTCAAACCACAAAAATCTTGCTCCTGTTGATAAGAAATTCCTTTTCCAAGAAATAAAATAAATGCTCATCTTGTCAAGACAAAAAAATTCCCTTCTCCGTCAAGGCTAGATAATATCCCTTCCCTGGCAAGCATACATAATCCCTGTCCTAGAAAGCATGAATAATTCCTTTCCTAGCAAGCATAACTAATTACGGACAAGCAAAAGACATCCTATACTGTCATGCATACGATATCTCCCTCCTGTCAAGCATACGAAAAACTCTTCTTGTCAAAGATAAGAACATTCAGACATGCCCTTGCTTGTCAGCCATCAGAAAAATCCTCACATCGAACATAAGCTCCCGGTGTCTAATGTCACTGGTAGGTGTGGAACCTCTTCCTCGTCCATTCATGCAACGGGTTGTCTCCCTTTAAATTCACACAACACAGTCCCATCCCTTTAAAAAATCATAAAGCTTTTGCTTCCTTTAAAATCGACTCAGTACACAAACTTGACCTACTCCAGCGTGTATGGAAACTAACCTTGCTTAGGTTCCATTCCATCTTGAGTCTGCATGAGGAACATGAAGGATGGGTATGTCGTCAAAGTTCTTTCAGAGACCTGGGTCTTTCTTTCCTGTTATGGTAAATAACATTAATATGGAGTGATAAGGTGTAATCATGAGAAGGAGATCAAAGGTAATTTGCTGTTCTTAAAAGCAGTGTGGGCAAGTTGGTCTTCTCACGAAATATGTCAAGGAAACTTATGAAAAAAATAACGTTCACCTCGTCCTATAAAAAGCAACAGACTTTCCCCTTTAATACCGTACCGTAATAACCCACACCCCCAAACCCCCACTTTCCCCACCCTCACACACACACACACACGCACACACACACACACACACACACAGACACACACAGACACACACACACACACACACACACACACACACACACACACACACACACAAACACACACACCTCCATCCTTCAACAGCTGGTCGGGACGAAAAAAAAGGATACAAAAAGTCTGCCTCCCGACATGCTAAAAAATCTGCCTCCCCCACCACCCCCGCCAGAGAGAGAGAGAGAGAGAGAGAGAGAGAGAGAGAGAGAGAGAGAAAGAGAGAGAGAGCACCCCCCCTTCCCCCACCCTAGTGAGAGACACCCCTCCCTAACCCATGACAGAGCCACCCCACACCCTCAATACCCCCCAACACAGTCGCCCCAACCGCCACTATATCACATTGGCTTACGACCTTTCAACAAAGAAATCAAAACAAACATGCAGATATTTGTGTTTATATATTTCTTTATCTCTTTTTTTTCGTTTTTTATAAGTGGAAGAGAAAATTAGAGGTGATGTGCGCTTTTCTTATTCTTTGTGCAAATGTGCATGACTTTGTGTTTTCATATGTCTGTTTGAATCTCTGTTTGTCTGTGTTTTTGTATATATATATATATATATATATATATATATATATATATATATATATATATATATATATATATATATATATACATATATGTACATAATTCTGAAACTAAGCCACATGATACTTTTATATTATTCTAATTAGGTAGCTTCATGCTTATACATACCTTTTAATTTTCTATGATCGACCATATTAATTACGAGGTACACCCTGCTAGTGTATAGAAATCATTCATTTTCAGTGTTTGGGATTATTCATGTGGAATATTTTCATGTCTTTCCTAAACGCTATGACTTGCTTCTTCTTCGAAAAGATAGGCGTTCTCGCTTCCTCAAAAACTCTTTTCCTTGTCCTCAAAAACTCTGGATAATTTTTCCCACTTCTCTATACTTTTCATTCTCTATAACGCTTTATCATATCTCATTTAAGGTCTGCCTTCGATAATGAGTTTTGTTAGTGACTGGGGCATTCAGATAAGAAAAGAAAAAGAATACTAACAGTAATTCTACATATATCCATCTTTTTTCGATTATGTATAATCATTTGTTTGTATTGTGGGAGAGGGAATTTTATATTTGTGATGCCCCACGACTCTGGACATTCTCCACTGTTGAGCCATCAATTAAATATGTGTATGTTGTCCTCATTTCCTATATCCTCGTTTAGTTGACTCAATCTATCCATCATTAGAATAATTCTTTATGCCTTTTTTAGTTTCTTAATTTCCTGTAAAGTCCTCTACTTGTTCTGTCCCTACATCTTTCTCGAGCTGTCACCTGTCTACATCATCAATTTGGTTTAAAAAATTTCATGATAACATCACCCCTTAATCTTTTAAATGGTGGAAAAATCTGTTGCTTCTAGCCTTTCTTGTGCTATCTTCGTTGTCCTTCTCTGCATCTTCTCTATCAGGTGTTTGTGCTTCTTTAGGTAAGGAGATTGAACTTTATAAACACATTCTAGTTTTGGTCTTATGAAGGCTATGAATAGATCGCTAGATATTTCCACACTCTTATACCTAAATGTCATTTGAGTTTATCAGCAGACAGTTTGTTTCCTCTGCTGTTTTCCTAATGTGGAACTTTGTTGACAGATTAAGAATGATGTCAACTCCCAAGTCTCTCTTACACATAGGCAATCCTAGAATTATACATTAGCTGGATAATCTTCTTTTCTAAGCCTTCTCTCTCCCGACTTTAATGCTTCACATTTCTTCGGGTTGAATTTCATCAGTCTGTCTAGATCCCTTTACATGATACAATCCTCCTAGTTTTCACATCCCTCATCGCCTGAAACCATGATCATTGTATACACGTATATAACCATTGAACAGAGACGATAACATCTTTGAACAATATATATATATATATATTTATATATATATATATATATATATATATATATATATATATATATATATATATATATATATATATATATATATATATATATATATATATATATATAACGTTTGATTTCCACACAACTCTATCATATATCAAGCACAAAACCAGGACCTTGTTTAGTCAAATGGTTTTTAATCTTTTGCAATGAAATAATATAGTAATAATGATAATGATAATGATAATAATGATAATGAAAATGATAATAATGATGATAGTAATTATAATATTTTCATTATCACTGTAATCATTATCATTATCATTATCATTATTATTATCATTATTATCATTATTTGATATTATTTTCATTAATAATATTTTTATTATTATCATTATTATTAGTATTATTATTATCATTATCATTATCATTGTTATTATTATCATTATCCTAGTTATCATTATCATAATCATTAACATCATTGCTATTATTCGTTTTGATTTCATGTGTCATCATCATTCCCATCATGTACAATATGATTAGTATTATCACATTAATCAGTTGCCGGTAATCAAAACAGTACAAGAAACGGAGATCAAGTATAATAATTATATATATATATATATATATATATATATATATATATATATATATATATATATATATATATATATATATATATATGGCTATGGATAGAGTTGTGCGCAGGAGGATGGATGTGCTGGAAATGAGATGTTTGAGGACAATGTGTGGTGTGAGGTGGTTTGATCGAGTGAGTAACGTAAGAGTAAGAGAGATGTGTGGAGATAAAAAGAGCGTGGTTGAGAGAGCAGAAGAGGGTGTTTTGAAGTGGTTTGGGCACATGGAGAGGATGAGTGAGGAAAGATTGACCAAGAGGATATATGTGTCGGAGGTGGAGGGAACAAGGAGAAGAGGGAGACCAAATTGGAGGTGGAAAGATGGAGTGAAAAAGATTTTGTGTGATCGGGGCCTGAACATGCAGGAGGGTGAAAGGAGGGCAAGGAATAGAGTGAATTGGAGCGATGTGGTATACCGGGGCTGACGTGCTGTCAGTGGATTGAATCAAGGCATGTGAAGCGTCTGGGGTAAACCATGGAAAGCTGTGTAGGTATGTATATTTGCGTGTGTGGACGTATGTATATACATGTGTATGGGGGGGGGGGTTGGGCCATTTCTTTCGTCTGTTTCCTTGCGCTACCTCGCAAACGCGGGAGACAGCGACAAAGTATAAAAAAAAAGATATATATATATTTCCAGAACAATCTATGATCACAGACTAATGAATATGAGTATCATATCACATTTATCGGAAGGTGCCGTGACTGTCTGAATATATCATGATATATTTAGAAAAATTAAAATCATGATAGTTCTAATCACAGTTGGTTTGTGTTTAGATAAGCTAACTTCCCTTTCTTGTAGGCAAGAGATGTGTAAGTCAAATACGTGTCATATATGTAATGAGAAAGTTTCGCATTAGATAAGAGGGTTGGCATTCTATTGTTCATAGAGTCAGGATATCTAGTGCTAGTAAATCGTAATTAATCTTGGTTATTCATTATTTCTTAATCCAATCTTATACATTGCTTGATAACCAAATATACCAGTTGATGATTAAAGTAAGTCATGAATACCTTTCATGAATGCAAGACGAGCGACTGATCTAATGATGTATTTATACGCGTATGATAATTGATAACATATTTGTCGTACATGATATTTATCATCTCTTCCTTTCACTCCCAGGGAGACTCTATATGCCAATGGTTAAGGCGACATCGATCTCAACACACGACAGGTCGTCTCGCTGGGTCGTAGGAACGACAACAAGGTAGGTAGGTCTCTCGTCAGTTCACTATCCAGGACCAGAGATTTCGCTTTGATCTAATATCAAAGTCATTCGCAGTCTTATATTCCTGTGCCATTCACTTGTCTCTCTGAGGATGGTAAACACCTATTACCTTTCTTCGTTTCTCCTGAGGGGCTCCGAATACCCACGTCATTCTGTCGTCTGTATGGGGGTTGAATATGCGTATGTCTTTTCTGGTCACTTTGGGGGATACGTACTCCCTCTAGTTCATTCGTATCTCTTGGTTTGCGTATAACTGTTATTTTGTCGTATCTCTGGAGTTTGCGTATGCATACGTGGTTTTGTCTTGCTTTGGGGAGTTGTATGATAATAACTTTCTCTCGTCTCTCTGAGGTTGGCGTAAGACTGTCCCCCTATCTCTTGCTTCAAACTATCTTGTGTCTTTCTGGGGGTGGTATATCACATCTGGGAAGACATACCACTACCACCTCCTCTCTCTCTCTCTCTCTCTCTCTCTCTCTCTCTCTCTCTCTCTCTCTCTCTCTCTCTCTCTCTCTCTCTCTCTCGGCCCCATCCCTTTAATCACAGTATATTTTGTTTCACCCACATTTGTATGATTCCCTTCTCTCTTTTCTTCCCCCTTTGCCCTAATTCCACCATATTCTCTCATGTCCCAGACAACTCTCTTTCCTCCCCACACTCGCCTCTATTCCTCTGTCGTCCTTCTCCCACTCCATGTCCATTCCTCCCCACACCGCCTCCCTATTTCCCCAATCTTATCCCCAATATCCTCACCCACTTCCCACCCATTTTCGCTTCCCCTTTGGCGCCCTAAGAGGGAGAAGGTCTGTCTCGCCCGTGGTCTGGCATGACGAGGTGGTCATGAAAGGATGGGAGCATGTAAAACCAGAGGCAAAAAACCATCAACACCTAGCACTTCTTGAGTTACCAGAAGCGCATATAGTTATCTGCACACAGACGGGTGTCCAGCGTCCCGTCTGTGTCGACGCCTATGCCCGGCATCTTTGTACTTAACGGAGAGATAAAGAGAATAAAGTGATTGGTAAAAGAGAAGGGAAAATTAGTGATGAAATTAAGGGAAAAATAGTTCGAAATTGTTACTTGGGCATGGTACTTGCCCCTTTTCCCTCCCTTCTTTCCCATGGGACGGGGGTCCTATAACCTCCTGCTTGCACCAACACCTGCATGCCCCTCCTCCCTTTCCATGTACTCACTACCTCTCCCATACACTCACCCTCCCTCTCTCTCTTTCTCTCTTTTCCATGACCACACCACTTCTACTTCTGTTCCTCTCTCTCTCTCTCTCTCTCTCTCTCTCTCTCTCTCTCTCTCTCTCTCTCTCTCTCTCTCTCTCTCTCTCTCTCTCTCTCTCTCTCTCTCTCTCTCTCTTCCATAAACCAGTCCACCACTTCTCCCATTGCCACTCTTCCTCATATTCAGTATCACTCCAAAATCAACCTTCTCTGCCCGGTGTTCATACTCGTGACTCGTATTTCTCTCGCTAATCCTCATACTCGAATATCATCTTTCTCTACACAGTCCTCATACTACTCTCATGCCCCGTTGCGATATTCATATTCTGAAGACAATAACGGTGACTTCATGACGTGAGTCTTATAATGGTAGTCTACTATACACTTATCATCACTGATGCGTAAACTCTACAGCCGTCGGTAACTTGACACCAAGATGCAGTGACAGGGAGAGTCCTCCCTTTCTCGACCTTATAGTATCTTAAAGAGCTAAGTACCCAGGGAAAGACGCAGCCTCTAACCCATTCCCTTCAAAGCTTCATTGTTTCTGTTTACTAACATGGATATATCGTTAGCAATCACGATCTCAGTAACTACTTAGGTATATATATCTACATATATATCTATCTCTATCTCTCTCTCTCTCTCTCTCTCTCTCTCTCTCTCTCTCTCTCTCTCTCTCTCTCTCTCTCTATATATATATATATATATATATATATATATATATATATATATATATATATATACATATATTACGATAAGCATTCCAATCTCCACGCTGGCTGTGAACAGGGAGATATCACATAATGCGAATATTTACTAAGCAATTTATGAGACATTCGCCCCAACGGTTATGGCTGGGGAAGGAAAGGTAAGGCGGGCAAAAAAATGCTAATCTATCTATCCCCCCACCCTGCTGGACCCCCACCTTGCAAGTGTCCAGCTTATTTAGCTGCCCAATGCAGCAG
>NC_092295.1:5614629-5657129 GCF_036320965.1 Panulirus ornatus
TTCTGCTCTCTCAACCACGCTCTTTTTATTTCCATACATCTCTCTTACCCTTACGTTACTTACTCGATCAAACCACCTCACACCACACATTGTCCTCAAACATCTCATTTCCAGCACATCCATCCTCCTGCGCACAACTCTATCCATAGCCCACGCCTCGCAACCATACAACATTGTTGGAACCACTATTCCTTCAAACATACCCATTTTTGCTTTCCGAGATAATATTCTCGACTTCCACACATTCTTCAAGGCTCCCAGAATTTTCGCCCCCTCCCCCACCCCATGATCCACTTCCGCTTCCATGGTTCCATCCGCTGCCAGATCCACTCCCAGATATCTAAAACACTTTACTTCCTCCAGTTTTTCTCCATTCAAACTTACCTCCCAATTGACTTGACCTTCAACCCTACTGTACCTAATAACCTTGCTCTTATTCACATTTACCCTTAACTTTCTTCTTTCACACACTTTACCAAACTCAGTCACCAGCTTCTGCAGTTTCTCACATGAATCAGCCACCAGCGCTGTATCATCAGCGAACAACAACTGACTCACTTCCCAAGTTCCCTCATCCCCAACAGACTTCATACTTGCCCCTCTTTCCAAAACTCTTGCATTCACCTCCCAAACAACCCAATCCATAAACAAATTAAACAACCATGGAGACATCACACACCCCTGCCGCAAACCTACATTCACTGAGAACCAATCACTTTCCTCTCTTCCTACACGTACACATGCCTTACATCCTCGATAAAAACTTTTCACTGCTTCTAACAACTTGCCTCCCACACCATATATTCTTAATACCTTCCACAGAGCATCTCTATCAACTCTATCATATGCCTTCTCCAGATCCATAAATGCTACATACAAATCCATTTGCTTTTCTAAGTATTTCACACATACATTCTTCAAAGCATATATATATATATATATATATATATATATATATATATATATATATATATATATATATATATATATATATATATATATATATATATATATATATATACATATATATATATATATATATATATATATATATATATATATATATATATATATATATTTATATATATATATATATATATATATATATATATATATATATATATATATATATATATATATATATATATATATATATATATATATATATATCGGTTTTGTGCTTGCAAAGTGACTTGATAAATTGCCCTTGAGCCATTTCTTTTTTCATTTTTCACTCCCAAGGTTTTCATTTTTACGAAGGTACTATATATATAATAGGTAGTTTTGCTTGTCCATCTTGATTTAACATATCCTATTTTTGCAGCATTTAGGTAGTATTTCTTATTATCCATATGCCTGAGTTCATATCACTGAACTAAACGAGACCTGTACGAACTAGCATCGTACACTCCATAATTGTCTTTAATTCTATTTTGATGTTGAACCAAACGACCCACTAACACATACCAACACACATACACACATGCATTCTACACAATGCAACATACACATATACTTGTGTAACATACACAAACACATACATCGTATACACGTGCAACCCACAAAGGACACACACACACACACACACACACACACACACACACACACATACACACACACACACACACACACACACACACACACATGAAATTCAACCTAAATTAATGGAAGACACTGAGGACGGGATATCATGATGGAAGTCGTAAGTTTGAACGTTAACAGAAACAGATGCATAAATTCTATACGAGAGGAACCTGTCGTAAGAGTCTATCTTGGGAGAACAGTAAAGTATGCGGAATGTCTACTGACAAATACTAGAATAACATTCAAGTATATGGGTAAGGAAATACTTAGTAAGCTGTTTTCGTCATACATTAGGACAAAACTAGAATATGGTTCTCCAGTTTGGTCACTACACCAAAGTGCAAAGAACAAATATTAGATTTTCAGAGAAGAGGAACAGAGCTGTTATTTATTAAGGTGAATGATTTATAGGGTAATTTTAGAGGCCTTAAATTTGTCCACCACGAAAGAAGGGTGAGGAATAACTTAATCCAACCCTACACTTTTCAAGCCAGTCTGATCATGACACTAATAACAGTACTTCGAAAAATGCAAGTTTAATGTTATTGCCTCTGTTCAAACAGACAACATAACATTAAACTAAAAGATTTTTCTAGAAAAGATTAAAAGAAATACTCTTATAGTATAAGAGTAGTAGATGAATAGAATAAACTGAATAAGGAAACTGTAGATGTGGACTGCATACAAAAGTTTAAAAAGTTGTATGATAGTAGAGAAAGTTTAAGAGATGGGGCCCCACGTGTGTAAAACTCCCTCCCCGTAGAGTACAAATAGGCAATTACAAATAAGTAATTACACACACACGTACAACACACAGCACATGTAACCACTACCTTCATGCCAATTTCGGCAATAGAGCATTGCCACTGGTGCAATTTACATAGCCACATATTAACGTTACATTCTGGAGTGATCCTTCGATTTGAATTACAGATGCAACGGAGGAAGATTCGCATTATCATTACAATTCAACTTTTGCTTCAGTGCTGTCGACTTAGTGAGGGATATACGGGACTGTCTGTCAGCAACAGTAATTTTGTGGTATACTGTTATCTGACATCATGACCAAGACCGACTGATCCTTGTACAAGACGATGACAATACCATTCAGCTCTTAAGATTTCTATCATCCAACGTTTCTGCTCTTGTCTGACCTGAACAATCAATAGCTAATCCTGTAACTGGCAAGGCTATCCTATCGGCATCTTATCTACCTCTAACTCTGCTCTCGATAATTCACAGGTATTCCTCTTCACCCGCCTACCTCCTGAATCTATATCTGAATCTATATCTTCTTCTCCATTACTCACATAAGGTCTTTCAAATGTTTCCCACAAGGTGTTCCTCCTCATAGTCCTAAAGGGGTGTGCACATGAGGTAGCTCTAATCATTGGTTGCCTATATCAAGAACTTTCCTTAATCTTACTGCTTTTAAACATATTGGATCTCGACCTCTTCTTTCAGATCCACAGTGAGGCTTTCGCGGTGCAAGGTCTATTGGTGATATTCCCTATGTGATTCACTCCTGGTCCTCCTCCCTCAGGGATTTTGATGAGTCTTTAGTCGTAATTCACATCTCCGAAGTATTTGACAGGGTATGGCATATGTCTTTGCTTTCCAAGCTTCTTTCCTTTAGCTCTTCTGCTTCTGTCATGCACTGCTTCCTCCTTAATCACCCCATCATAGCAGTCGCTGATGGAGCGAATTCTCCCTCTTGTCCTGTCAACAGCAGTATCCGTCAGAGTTGCATTCTGCTTTCCATAAACGTCCTTGCTTCTGTCTCTAACTCTATTCACTCTCATGCCCATGATTCCACTCTACATACTTTAGCCCAATTTTCCTCCCCTCTTCACTCCATTACTGGTTCTTTTTCTCACATTGAACGTATTTCCTCTCTTAATTCGGACCTTTACTGCATCTCGGAATGGGGAAGCAGTAACCTGGTTGAATTCATTGATGCAAAAAATATCCACACACACTTATATATATATATATATATATATATATATATATATATATATATATATATATATATATATATATATATATATATATATATATATATATGTATATATATATATATATGTATATATACACACGCAATGATGTAATACTTCTAATATTAGGTTTCAAAGCATAACAAATCAGCGTTGCGGTAACAAAAACATGTTTGACATAACTAAATCCACCACTCTGTCCTGGAATATCCACATAATGAACATCAAAGAATCAGCTTAACCTAAAGTAAGGGGTCTTTGAATAGGTGCCGCAGATACTTTCTTCGCTCCAGCATGTAGTACTTGCTCGCAGATATAGGTTGGCTGTTCCTTTAGGTCTCCCTCAACCAGAGCGGAATCAAAATTCTTCCACTTTATTACCCCTCTTGTTGTCACCTCTTCTCAGCCATACCTTTCTGTCCACTGTGATGTTCCGCCTTTCTCTCTATTCTACGGGTGTTATCTCGGCCACTGCCCCTGTTAGCTTTCTGCGTGTGTCCCAGTTCCTATTGGTATCTGCTTCCCGTAGTTTTGTGTGGAGGTCAGCCACGCAAGGATGAACCATTACAATACCTGAGCTTCATTTCTCTAACATCAAAGCTTTGGAATTCTCTTCCTCCTTTATTCTTTCCCTTTTCCTGCAACGTTTCCATATTTAGGTTCACAAACCCCCAGGTTTTCTATTCAAATTTTATCTGTTTATCTCTCTCTCTCTCTCTCTCTCTCTCTCTCTATATATATATATATATATATATATATATATATATATATATATATATATATATATATATATATATATATATATATATTCATGTATAGTTCGAGTTCTTAAGACCAAATTCTTAGGCAAAAAAATTGTGGGTCGACCTATACATGGGTGATAGTTTCGTTAGTCTGAAATCTGTGCATGATGAGAAGCGTTAGGAACAACTTTTAGTTTTAGATATGGAAAATATTTACCACTTGTTGTGGCAGACGCTGTGACATTTTCGTTCTCCGTCTCAGTATATTTGAGAAATTAAAAAAAAATATACAAAAAAGATGCTGTTATCATTGTTATCATTATCATTATCATTATTATCATTATTATCCTATTATTATTATTATTATTATTATTATTATTATTATTATTATTATTATTATTATTATTGTTGTTGTTATTGTTATAGTCATTATTATTTCATCATTATTATCATCATTATCATTATCATTATCATTATTATTATTATTATTATTAATATTATTATTATTATTATTATTATTATTATTATTATTATTATTATCATTGTTATGGTTGTTATTATCATTAGTAGTAATAGTAGTAGTAGTAGCATTGTTATCGTTATCATTATTGGAATCGTTATATTGTCGCTTATAGTATTATCATAATCATTTTAATCACTGTTCTTTATATTGTAACGATCCTCTTTATTCCTAATACCTTAATAATCATCATTACCGTAACTGCTAATATACTGAATGCTGTAGATCTATTCAAGCATCATAATATTTGGAAACAACATTTCTAATGACATTATCATCCCATATTTCTAGGCTCATAATAAATGCATAAATTCCGTTCTAATTCTCTTTCTAATTTTGTTATTAGTAATATGCGGTGCTGCTTTCATAAAGCATTACATTAAATGTAGAAAAAGAACATGCTCTCATAATGTCAACTCAGGATTTGATTGGTAATAGGTACAGAGCAGCATTAAAAATCTATATATGAAGTCATGGCCAGGAAATATTTGGCAATAATAAGGTAACACAATTACCTCGCTACATCTTTACTTTTTCCCAACATGTAATAGGCAATGTTGTTTTTATTAGTGCTTAGTCAAAAACCAATATTTCTGATTATCATTTTGAAAGTCATTTGTTATCTGTTGCGTTCTTAAGAACGTACGTTGTGTGTTATTTGTGTCGTATGATTATTCATTTTCATTGTAATACAATTGTAGAATATATATATATATATATATATATATATATATATATATATATATATATATATATATATATATATATATATATAATAATGATAAACCCAAACCTGAGCCAGGGTATATCAGGTGGATAAACAGCTGGGTTGACTGTGGACCGCCTGCTGCAGATATGATCGAACCTATATACTCGACTTCCACCTTTAACTAGATACACCAAAGAATGGAGAGTCTCCTTCGCTCAAGTTGTATCATCGTCAATAGGCGAAAAGGAGCACAGACTGGTCGAGGACCCTCTCACTCAAAAGGAGTCATTCATTTCCCTGCTCCTCCTTTGAGTGCAGCCTCGAAGCTGCAAGAGCCCCATAAAAGGGGCTCTGAGGCTGATTGATAATATTAATGATAATAATAATAATAATGATAATGATAATAATAATAATAGTAATAATGATAATAATAATAATGATAATAACAAAAATAATAATAATAATAATTTTTTTTTTCATACTATTCGCTATTTCCCGCGATAGCGAGGTAGCGTTAAGAACAGAGGACTGGGCCTTTGAGGGAATATCCTCACCTGGACCTCTTCTCTGTTCCTTCTTTTGGAAAATTAAAAAAAAAAAAAAACGAGAGGGGAGGATTTCCAGCCCCCTGCTCCCTTCCCTTTTAGTCGCCTTCTACGACACGCAGGGAATACGTGGGAAGTAAAAGTAATAATGAGGATAACGATAGTGATGATGATAACATCAATAATGATGATAATAATGATAATAACAAAAGGGTAGTGAGTGGCGAGATGAAGAAGTAAGATTGTTAGTGAAAGAGAAGAGAGAGGCTTTTGGACGATTTTTGAAGGGAAATAGTGTAAATGACTGGGAGATGTATAAAAGAAAGAGGCAAGAGGTCAAGAGAAAGGTGCAAGAGGTGAAAAAGAGGGCAAATGAGAGTTGGAATGACAATCATTACATTCTAGGGAAAATAGAATGGTGTTTAGGAAGGAGGTAAATAAAGTGCGTAAGACAAGAGAACAAATGGGAACATCGGTGAAGGGGCAAATGGGGAGGTAACAACAAGTAGTAGTGAAGTGAGAGGGAGATGGAGTGAGTATTTTGAAGGTTTGTTGAATGTGTTTGATGATAGAGTGGTAGATATAGGGTGTTTTGGTCGAGGAGGTGTACGAGGTGAGAGGGTCAGGGCGAATGATTTGGCAAACAGAGAAGAGGTAGTGAAAGCTTTGCAGAAGATGAGAGCCGGCAAGGCGGTGGGTTTGGATGGTATTGCGGTGGAATATATTAGAAAAGGGGATGACTGTTGTTGACTGGTTGATGAGGATAGTCACTGTATGTTTGGTTCACGGCGAAGTGCCTGAGGATTGGCAGAATGCATGTATAGTGCCATTGTACAAAAGCAAAGGGGATAAAGGTGAGTGTTCAAATTACAGAGGTATAAGTTTGTTGAGTATTCCTGGGAAATTGTATGGAGGGTATTGATCGAGAGGGTCAAGGCATGTACAGAGCATCAGATTAGGGAGGAGCAGTGTGGTTTCAGAAGTGGTAAAGGATGTGTGGATCAGATGTTCGCTTTGAAGAATGTATGTGAGAAATACTTAGAAAAGCAGATGGATTTGTATGTAACATTTATGGATATGGAGAAGGCATATGATAGAGTTGATAGAGATGCTCTTTGGAAAGTATTAAGAGTATATGGTGTGGGAGGCAAGTTGCTAGAAGCAGTGAAAAGTTTTTATCGAGGATGTATGGCATGTGTACGAGTAAGAAGAGAGGAAAGTGAGTGGTTCCAAGTGAATGTCGGTTTGTGGCAAGGGTGTGTAATGTCTCCATGGCTGTTCAATTTGTTTATGGATGGGGTTGTTGAAGAGGTGAATGCAAGAGTTTTGGAGAAAGGGGCAAGTATGCAGTCTGTTGTGGATGACAGGGCTTGGAAAGTGAGTCAGTTATCGTTCGCTGATGATACAAGCGCTGGTGGCTGATTCGGGTAAGAAACTGCAGAAGTTGGTGACTGAGTTTGGTAAAGTGTGTGAAAGGAAAAAAGCTGAAAGTGAATGCGAATAAGAGCAAGGTAGGATTGTGGGGCATGTCGATTGGGAGGTAAGTTTGAATGGAGAAAAAAAGGAGGAAGTGCAGCGGATGGAACCATGGAAACAGAAGTGAGTCACAGGGTGGAGTAGGGGGCAAGGGTTCTGGGAGCGTTGAAGAATGTGTGGAATGCGAGAACGTTATCTCAGAGTGCAGAAATGGGTATGTTTGAAGGAATAGTGGCTCCAACAATGTTATATAGTTGTGAGGCATGGGCGATAGACAGGGTTGTGCGGGGAAGGGTGGATGTGTTGGAAATGGGATGTTTAAGGACAATATGTGGTGTGAGGTGGTTTGATCGAGTAAGTGATGAAAGGGTAAGAGAGATGTGTGGTAATAAAAAGAGTGTGGTTGAGAGAGCAGAAGAGGGTGTATTGAAATGATTTGGTCACATGGAGAGAATGAGTTGGGAAAGATTGACAAAGAGGATATATGTGTCAGAGTTGGAAGGAACGAGGAGAAGTGGGAGACCAAATTGGAGGTGGAAGGATGTAGTCGAAAGGATTTTGAGCGATAGGGACCTGAACATACACGAGAGTGAAAGGCGTGCATAGAATAGAGTGAATTGGAACGATGTGGTATACCGGGGTCGACGTGCTGTCAATGGAGTGAACCAGGACATGTGAAGCGTCTGGGGTAAACCATGGAAAGTTTTGTGCGGCCTGGATGTGGAAAGGGAGCTGGGGTTTCGGTGCATTATACATGACAGATTGAGACTGAGTGTGAACGAATGTGGCCTTTGTTGTCTTTTCCTAGCGCTACCTCGCGCGCACGCGAGGGGGAGGGGGGGTGTCATTTCATGTGTAGCGGGGTGGCCTTGGGAATGGATAAAAGCAGCATGTATGAATATGTACATGTGTATATATGTATATGTCTGTGTGTATATGTATGTATACGTTGAAATGTATAGGTATGTCTATGTGCGTGTGAGGGCGTTTATCTTTATACATGTGTATATGGGTGGGTTGGGCCATTTTTTCGTCTGTTTCCTTGCGCTACCTCGCTAACGCGGGAGACAGCGTCAAAGTATAATAAATCAATAAATAAATAATAATAATAATGATGAGGATGATATTGATAATAATAATAATGATAATAATAATAATAATAATAATAATAATAATAATAATAATAATAATAATGATAATAATAATAATGATAATAATAATAATAAAAATGATAACGATAATAAAGATAAGAATGATAATAATGATAATAATAATTATGATAACAATAATAATAATAATGATAATAATAATAATAATAATAATAATAATAATAATAATAATAATAATAATAATAGTAATAATAATAATAATAATAATAATAATAATAATAATAATACCCATCTTTGAGCACTGAGCCTTGCACTGTGAATACACACTGGACTTAACACATCTAGCAGCTTAGTAATTCCCTTCCCTGTCTATAAGTTTCCCAAACGTGTCCATCATTCTGATCATTTCTTCTTTAATTAACAATAATAATATGTTCCTGAATTTTTATCGCAGTGGCTTCGGCTCTCCTTCGTCCTTTTCCACAATGTTTCTTTGTGCTGGAAGTGTGTGTAGACAAGGGGAACTGGGAGAGACAAGACGTGATGGTTGGATGGTGACATGAGGAAAGCTTTGAGGCATCGGGGCCTAAGAGTTCGGGAGGATAAGAGTTGTGCGTGTGGGATAGAAAGAATTGGATCGATGGGCTACACAGGGGACGACATGAGGTCAGTACCTACAGCCTTCGAATACCCTAACGAGCTGGTCCATAGTTCCATCCATGTTATACCTATAATGAGCTGGTTACAGCCCTGCTTTAGTCTAACGAGCCGGGACCGTAGTTACAGCCCTGCTAAACCCTAACGAGCCTGTCTGCGGTTACAACCAGTCTACAGTAATGACCTCTAATTAGGAAGATTATTGCTTTACCCTTTTGATGGTTATTGTGGAAGGAATGGCACCATCCTCTGGATTATGTTTCAGTATGTCAATCCTTGATATTACGGGGACTATTAACGAAATGATCAATTCTCTTAAAATCACGTTGACGATGGTAACAGTTGGAAAGATTGATTAAGAAAAACTGAACAGAAGAGGCACACTAAATACTCGAAACAGAGAAACATACTGTTCTCTATTAGTAATGCTTCTGTATCCTCTTAGCTTGATTTCAAGCACACAGTCACAACTACGTAGAATGTTGTGTTCAACGTCATTCATAATCATAGTATATAAAAGCCTTCTGGCTTCATGTCAGCAAAAATTGGCTTCTGTATCTTCAAATCATACTACATACATTCAGACTGTAGGTTTATCTTTAGTCATATACCACACTTAGATTTGCACTTTCTGCATCATCAATGTTCAGACATCTTAGTACATATATATATATATATATATATATATATATATATATATATATATATATATATATATATATATATATATATATATATATAATTTCTTAGGTAATTGATAACGTACTAAAGTGATTAAACTTGTTTTAACTTTTCCTCTTTTTATTTTGACGTACCAGGATCGAGTGAATTTTTTGCCGGATAGATTTTATTTCATTGAACGTATGACAAAATTAAATTTCCAACATAAATACAAATAACTGAATGTTAAGACATTAGGCATATTGCGATGAGGTAAGGAAATCATCTTCGTAATGAAATAGCAAAAAATCTCTCGCAACTTCAAAATCATACGAGGAGATTAAATGTCCATTATTCTCTTAATCACTTTATGCTCATTTATGAATTATCAAACACATTGGCATTCATTTGTTTCTACCAATCGAGTGACCTTGTTTGAAAAGGCATCAAGAACAATTTTCATCATTCTGAAGAGAATGAATGGCGCATGTCATTGTTCATTCCTATTTTCGTATGTGCACTTTTTTTCCGCGAGTGGAATCTGTCACTAGGTTGTTGTTTATCCAACGATGGAATAAAATGCAAGGGTATTGCGCCATTTTGCTGATGTAGTCTGACTGTTGTCTGATGGGATGATAGTATAGACAGGTAGGGTGGTAGTGATGACGGGTGGGGTGATAATGCAATCTGGTGAAGGTGATAGTGAAGATACATAGAATGATAGCGATGATAATGATGTTTCCCTGTTGGTGTGTGTGTTAGCGAGGGTGACAGATGATGAACTTCTTTGAATAAAGTATCATAAACTTTTTAATTAAATGAATTACGGAGACGTCTAAAAAATCTAAAATATATCGTCGTATACATCTGTAACCTACTTTTTCATAGGTTGGATTAAACTCACACGGTAAAGCAACTCTTCCAAGAATTACTTTTGCAGGACTAGAATCCAGAATTCCAGTCCCTCAGGCTAGCTAAACACGTCCAAAAGTATCGTACATTCAGTCTTCATCGGTGATTTTTAGTTGAGACAGACTTACAAAAGGACTGATAACCAATATTTCGATGCGGTAACGAAAATTTCAACACTTTTTGGATGTTAAATGGCATATATATATATATATATGCATATATATATATATATATATATATATATATATATATATATATATATATATGCATATATATATATATATATATATATATATATATATATATATATATATATATATATATATATATATATATAGATATATATATATATATATATATATATGCATATATATATATATATATATATATATATATATATATATATATATATATATATATATATATATATATATATATATATATATATATGCATATATATATATATATATATATATATATATATATATATATATATATATATATATATATATATATATATATATATATCTATATATATATATATATATATATATATATATATATATATATATATATATATATATATATATATATATATATATATATATATATATATGAATGATTACCAATAAAACACGAATTGAATTCATTGGCTAAACCTACACTTCAATCATACAGAATGACATGCCAGATGAATTAACAGAGACCAGATAAGATAAAGACAAAAAAAAATGAACTACAGGCACTGTTTGTGTATTAATCAAAGAACCTTCATTCTTTCATTCAAGCAATGATAAATGCTGTTTCCTAAGTCATGCAATTGTTCAAAGCTTCTGCATCTAATGGACAAATCAACTTTACGGTAGTTTTATGACGAATTCTATTTACGGCAACCTGAACATCGTTATTTTCAGTGTGATCGAGAAGTGAATGAAAGCGGTATAAAATGAAACGCATTTGCAATATTTTCATGCCACATTAAAAGCTGATAATTTTCCTTAACTTGAGCACTGAGCTCCGTATGACCTCAAACAGTCATGAAACGAGAAAACGTTGCATGAGGACGAGTTATTCCCAAATGGTTATAATAACTTTAAAGAAAAATGTAGGTGCATGCGGCGAATTCATTTGTTTTTGGCGTTAAATGCTTGCCTGGAAACTTTTTCAGGATCCTATGTGTATGTTTTCAACAGGAGAACAGGACATGTCGCTTTTCTGGAGGATCTTATTTCATTGTTCATTCTAATGTGTTTCAGATTTCCAGGGCAGCCAAAGAAACGCTGGAAAGGCTTAGAAAGAATGCAAAGAAATTATGAGGGCTGTACAATAGGCAGTGCGATAGAGTGCATTCAAAAGTATTGGTCTGAATCATAAATCAATTTGTTTTTAAGGTCATGACGCCCATTTCATACCCTCTATAGGTTTGGGCCTATAATAAGTATCTCAGTTTTGTAAAATAAAATCATCCTACAAATTTTCGCTTAGTATAATGAAACTAGACTTATTGTAGAATCTTGTTTGTACAGCAAAGTGAAACTAGGTTCATCCTAGAGCTTTGTTTATACATTACAATAAAGCTAATTATCTAACAATCGTGTTTGTGCAGCACATTGAAACTACATTCATCCTAGAGTCTTCTTTGTACAGTAAAGAGAATCAAGATTCATCGTAGTCTTGTTTGCCTTGTACAATGAAACTAGATTTATCCTAGAGTCGTGTATTTACAGTACAGTAAAACTTGATTCATCCTCAAGTCTTGTCTGTTTAGTTTAGTGAAACCAGATTTATTCTAGAGTGGTCTGTATAGTTTAATGAAACAGCCTTTTAGGGTCTCGCTACTCTAGTTAGGACAGTGAAACTAGAATCAATTTAGTCTTAGTAATATGTTTTGGCAATAAAATCAGACTTATGTCTCAACCACTTCAGTGATGCAACAAAACCTGACTCCACCTTTTAATGATATACTGAAAAAAGAAAGTCCTTCACTGGAATATGCATCACAGAACCTTGTAATCCATATTTCTTTATCAGTATAGTTTTACGTTAGCTGATTCGCCTCTTATTGACACTGCGTGACAAAGTGAGTCCATAAAGTCCCTTTTCTATCTATCATTTATCATTTGTAAGATATGAAGTACTCCGTATAACGGATTCTACATAAATGTAATATATATATATATATATATATATATATATATATATATATATATATATATATATATATATATATATATAAAATCATTTATAATATATATATATATATATATATATATATATATATATATATATATATATATATATATATATATATATATATATATATATTATAAAATGTCAGAAGACTACTTATGAGTGGTAACACCACGAACGCGAAGATACCCTCGTGGACGGAAAAGAGTACAGCGTCGTCGAGTACGTTTTTGCCCCAAAAGGGAACACATTACCCTGCTTCTGCATGTAGCGGAGCTTGAAACTGCTGGAGCCCCTTAATAAAGGTCCCAGGGTTTCATGATGTATATTGGGAGGTGAGTTTGAAGGGAGAAAAACTGGAGGAAGTGAAGTGTTTTAGATATCTGGGAGTGGATCTGGCAGCGGATGGAACCATAGAAGCGGAAGTGGATCATAGGGTGGGGGAGGGGGCGAAAATTCTGGGAGCCTTGAAGAATGTGTGGAAGTCGAGAACATTATCTCGGAAAGCAAAAATGGGTATGTTTGAAGGAATAGTGGTTCCAACAATGTTGTATGGTTGCGAGGCGTGGACTATGGATAGAGTTGTGCGCAGGAGGATGGATGTGCTGGAAATGAGATGTTTGAGGACAATGTGTGGTGTGAGGTGGTTTGATCGAGTAAGTAACGTAAGGGTAAGAGAGATGTGTGGAAATAAAAAGAGCGTGGTTGAGAGAGCAGAAGAGGGTGTTTTGAAATGGTTTGGTCACATGGAGAGAATGAGTGAGGAAAGATTGACCAAGAGGATATATGTGTCGGAGGTGGAGGGAACGAGGAGAAGAGGGAGACCAAATTGGAGGTGGAAAGATGGAGTGAAAAAGATTTTGTGTGATCGGGGCCTGAACATGCAGGAGGGTGAAAGGAGGGCAAAGAATAGAGTGAATTGGAGCGATGTGGTATACCGGCGTTGACGTGCTGTCAGTGGATTGAATAAAGGCATGTGTATGGTGGTGGGTTGGGCCATTTCTTTCGTCTGTTTCCTTGCGCTACCTCGCAAACGCGGGAGACAGCGACAAAGCAAAAAAAAAAAAAAAAAAAATATATATATATATATATATATATATATATATATATATATATATATATATATATACATAATAGATTAATGTATTAATACAATGCAATACATTCGGAAACTGCAGTACATTACGTTTGTAACGAGCAAGTCACAAAATATATTACAGATCGCTAGGTTGATCATCATCGTCATGATAAACACTTCCAGGTACATTCCAGTTCCCCCAATTAAGGCGTCAGTCGGTTGACGACTTCCAGCGACGTGAGGGGCCTTCCTCCGGTAGATGGCCTGTAGCGGCGGCGGCGGGAGTACGCTGACGGTAGCGCCGGTCATGCCTTCGTCAGGGGCCTTACGATCGTTGTACGTTGTCGTCTATCCACTCTTCCATCTCGAGGGTCATCCCATTGCGTCGAATCATTAATCCATCCTATCGAAGTACTTGTACCAACCTTGTTTCGTTCGCTCATCTGTCCCTCCCTCTCATACAACAAAGTTTCTCTCAGATGTTTCATTCAGTTCTATTCATCCATTCATGTTTCATCACGTTCTATTCACTTGCTTATTTTTGCAACACATCCATCAGAATCATTTATGCATCTCTCCTCTTTTGATTGCCCATCTGTAGTCACTTATCCAGTGATTTATTCCTTTTCTTTTTTCTTTTTTTGCTAATTCATATAAAGCATGTTTACTCTTTATACTCTCTATGATTTTATTTTTCTTGTATTATGCTACATGTATTGTTCCATTCCATGCACCTTATATACTATTCCATCCAGCTATCTACGTCTCATTCATCCTCAACAATTCAAACCTCTTCTATTCATCTTTCTGTCCAATTTTGTCCTATCCTTCCATCACTTTCCATCAGTTCTTCAATTACTTTTCATTCGTACTTTCATCATACCTCAACGCTGAATCAGTTCGCCCCATTTAATCTCCTTTCCTCTCCTATTCCTTCTACTTTTCCATCACTGTTTACCTTACATTTGCTCCTCATTTACCTTTCCACCATTAACTTATTTCCACATCTTCACCAACCGTTCCATCAAAAGAAATGTTCTTCAGTACCTAATGTCATCAATTTTCTGATACTATATCCTCAATTCCAATGCTGTTTCTTCAGTCCTGTCCATCTTCATTTGACTTAATCCTTTTCCTTTACCCAGCTATTGCATTACGTTTGAGAAAGTTTTTTCTCTATTCACAATAAGAGTCGAAAAACCTTTTGGATATACTCCAACCACAATTTATAGAAGGACATAACAGAAGAGCTGATGAATCATGACAAGGTTATCTGCTGGAAGACAGCACATATGAAGAACAGATAACTGGAGAACTGATGGATTATGTCGAGGTTAGCTGCTGGAAGACAGCACATATGAAGGACTGATAGCAGCAGACTTAGTGGCTCATAATAGGGTTATCTGATGGAGGACAATATATAAGGGACAAATAGCAGAACTGGTGGATCATGACGAGCTTACCTGCTGGAAGACGGTACATAAGAAGGAGAAATAACAGTAGACTGGATGGTCCATAATGAGATTATCTGCTGGGGGACAGCTCTTGGGAGGACATGGAAAAGACATATAATAGGAAACCTGGTGGCCCATGACGAAGCTGCTTATGGTCATAATCTTATCTTCTTGTAGAACCAGGATGGTAAAGTAAATGGCAAAGATACTGAGCAAGTAATATGATATATAAGCATATACAAGGAGCAGTAGAACACAAAGTACTAAGACACAGGCTTCAATGACAGTGTTATACCGGAGATGAAGTATACGTGTGCTGATGACATAAAGTAGGCAGCAGGTATAGGAAAAGAGGATGGTAAAGTAAGGAAGATCCATGTGCCAGAGAAAGATTCTTTGAGATTCGGAGTCTTTTCGGTAGAATTTGAATGAGGAGTATTAGGAGATTGCTGTATCTTTTATCTAGCTGTGTTCCATCCTCATTACATAATATTTAACTGGGTTAATTTCTATCAACAATCATCAACCATTATCTCATGCAAGATAATGCAAACCTCATCTTTCTTTACCCCTGTCGTTAGCTTGGCATATCATTAACATAGATCAAGAAGAGCCGTGGTTCCGAAACATATGATAAGTGTAAATGTAGAGAGGTGATACACCTATTCAGCCCCAAGACGCAATCTCATAACACAAGGGACCACATGCATAATAAGACTGAATGTAGTCCTGGATATGTCCTTAACGCCTTTAGAACGCGTTAGATATTTGACAGGTGGTTTGTCAAAATTTTATTTTGACAGCGTTAATGACCCTGGAAGTTGCTAAGCATAGATACCAAACAAACAGCCAACGAAAATCCCAGTACAAAGGTGCATATGTGCAGTGAGACTGTGTATGGTCTTAGAAAAATCTTGACCTCACGAAGGTGTTTATTTTCTTTTTAGTTTATTATGATCTGACATTGATGGCCTTAATGACCCTGGCAGTTGATTGGCTCGAACCCCCATTAACTTCCCAGTAAACAATAGTATGATTCATGCGAGTATTTCTGACTTGTCTGTCTTGGTATTCATATCGATTCTGTTCTCTATACACTTGCACACTACTTCATGGACTCTTCACCTCACTCTTGAACACTCTTTCCTCTCCTCCTTCATCTTACAACTTCACTGAGTAAAGCTTTGTTCTTTAACTTTCCTGCATGCAATGTGTATACATCTTCACTCTGAGAACAAAGACAGAGACGCCAAGATTTCAACTATTTCTCAAGTCTTCAGGGTAACTCATCTCCAGCTGCTCTGAAGATGTATTGAGGAACATACGAAAGCTTGGCATCTTTGTCTTTATGTTTCTTGTGGATGTATTTCGATAAAATCTCCTCGGTACCATTGTGGTTATTTCAACATTTACACATGTGCAGAACTATCACTTACAGTGTTGAATTTTCTCTTTTGTGTGTTGCGTTCCACCATTGCAACCGTATTTCCCAAGGTCCCTAAGCCCTGTACTCTACGTGCAAAATCGAAAACAGAATAATTCATCTCTCTTGCTACAATTGTCCTTCGTATCATCTTATAGACGTATACAACTGTTTCTTTTCCGTACGTCAAATTCCGTTATATTAAACATGTATTACAGATCCCCACCACACTTGTGAACTTCACTTTGTCCTTTCAATGTCTTCTCACATCGTCAAAACTTGACTTCTTTTAGTACTTTGAAATCTCATCCCCTCGGCATCTACACCTCTACACCTTTGTGCCTTATAACAATACTTTCAGTCTGATGTTTCCTTGCAAATCACATCTCATCGCTAAGCACATGCAACTTCATCTCTGCACTACCAAAGCTTCAAATGAAATTATCTGTTACAACAGATACCTTCATTAAAATCATTGTCCTCATACGTGACCACTAATCTTCCACTTCTTGACAGGTTTACCCACTCCTAATCTTTTCCCCTGTGGTCCCTAGCCATGACCTCCCCTCCCACTCCATCTATAAAGACATTAACAAATCAGGACGCGCGACATAACACACACACACTCTCTCACCCCTTCCTCGACCACAAGAGAACACACTCATTCCTTTCCTTACCCCTCACACACCTCACTGTGTCTAGTGGGGTTCCTTGCCAATGCCATATATTCTTAAAACACCCCACAAATTTTCCTTTTTCCTCGAAAATAGATAGATTGCAGGCATTTCATCATATATGAATCTTTGGTTTTGTATATCTCAATCATCATTTTCATGGAATAGGTTTTGGATGCCTTCTTGCTCTTCCTCTCCTTCTGATTCCTACATGCAGCTGTCGATCCATCACACTATCCCTATACCGCCACTGACGTTCATTCATACCACTTTTACCTTCATTTAAAAGGATATGACACCTTGTTCCATATTCTCATCATATGGTGTCAGCCAGGATCTGTGGGAGCCCTGTGTCACCTTGCTCGACCACTCAGACACTTACTATTGTCTCTTGGTACCATTATGGAATCATTGAAATATTGCCCACTTTACTATCACGTCCATCACACCTTGCCATCTTATGTGTATCGTACATACGTTTTCATCTGATTAGTGTCTTCCCATCGCCGACCCCTGGGTCACAGGAGACTTTCAGGCATATCTTGCATCTCCAATGTTTAAGATATCTTCAAAAACCTTTTGTGTTCTTCTCTGTCATATATATTCACAAGCTTTTAATCCCAGTATAAAACGTCGCTTTTCTTTTCCATGAAACTGGTTTTCTGTTTTCGGATCCTGTCCCTTGAAACATTTTCTTATAAGACTGTACTGCTATGTAATGGGAAGGAAAATAACAGCATGTATATATATATATTATCCCTGGGGATAGGGGAGAAAGAATACTTCCCACGTATTCCCTGCGTGTCGTAGAAGGCGACTAAAAGGGGAGGGAGCGGGGGGCTGGAAATCCTCCCCTCTCACTTTTTTTTTAATTTTCCAAAAGAGGGAACAGAGAAGGGGCCCAGGTGAGGATATTCCCTCAAGGGCCCAGTCCTCTGTTCTCAACGCTACCTCGCTAATGCGGGAAATGGCGAATAGTATGAAAGAAAGAAAAAGATATATACATATATATATATATATATATATATATTTCTTTTTTTCTTTTAAACTATCCGCCATTTCCCGCATTAGCGAGGTAGCGTTAAGAACAGAGGACTGGGCCTTTGTGGAATATCCTCACCTGGCCCCCCTCTGTTCCTTCTTTTGGAAAATTAAAAAAAAAGAAAAAAAAATGAGAGAGGAGGATTTCCAGCCTCATGCTCCCTCCCCTTTTAGTCGCCTTCTACGACACGCAGGGAATACGTGGGAAGTATTCTTCATCCCCTATCCCCAGGGAAAGGTATATATATATATATATATATATATATATATATATATATATATATATATATATATATATATATATATATATATATATATATATATATGTGTGCGTGTGTGTGTGTGTGTATTGTTCTTATTAGTAATCAGTTGTTAGGTTGCAAATATGTTTTTTCTGCGTTTTGCATTTTACGAAAATTAATTACTTCACCTGCTAATCATAGTGATGAGAATAGAATTAATTACACCCTAGGGAGACCCTAAAAGGGTAATGTTAGAATCAGTTGTGGAATATTAGCATATAGGGCAAGAATGTTGTCCTTCAGAAGAACATCAGAACTAGACGTTTTGGATTTGTACAGTCGTCTAACAAAAGGGAAAACAATGGAGAGAAATACAAGGGAATTCAAACAGCAACAGACCACTAGGATGCCTTTGGGAACTCCTAGCAACAACGGAGGAGATTAAAAACTCTGGGGTTAGAAAAGCATAGATGTGATCTCATTGTCCTGACAGCACTTACCTCACGATGCTTACGCGCTGTTCCTTGTCACTAATTCTAGGACCTGAAGTTAGAGTTTGGTATATCATGGTAGCAAGTTGATCTGTGTCGAGCTGACGCCCTTGTCTTTACAATAAGTCTGTGGGACAAGGGATGGAGACCCTTGTTTCGGTAGAAGTAATTCCCCTCCCGCCTCCAAAAAAGGCGCCTCATAGTTGTGTGTCGTTGTTTCACTCCATGTCAATGGGAAAGAAGTTTTGAATGATAGACACATATATAGTACATATATTATTAGATAGAAAGATAATCTATACGGTAGTCTATACCCTATCTTGATTCTTGATTACATATTTCTCAGTAACTACTCCTCATGCCTTGTTATTAAACAAAATGTCATGAATATCCGCTAATTTTGTAATTTGCCTTTACATCGTTTGGCATTTATCTGAGAGCACAGTCATAAGAGAAGTCATCAGCAACTAAGAAACAAAATCCTGAGGTACAATTCGCAACACACGGTCAAGTCTTATGTTTTCAAGATTCCTTTACCATTTCATGTCAAACATGAAAAGGCTGAGGTGACTGTATTCTCTTCTTTAAACGCAATATCATATCCAGACAGTACAACATAATTTTACTGCTTTTATCACGTTACTCTTGGGGGATAGAAGGCAAAGCCTGCCTACGAAAGAACAAAAACAAATAAAGAAGAAAACCTTTGTATTCAACATATGTTTTTTTCAAAGAATCAAAACGCATATACCATTGGAGTTGCTCTATTTTGTAGCATTTGATGGCACCAGAAGTAAAAGAATGGAGCACTTTT
Organism: Panulirus ornatus; assembly: GCF_036320965.1. Taxonomy (NCBI): domain Eukaryota; kingdom Metazoa; phylum Arthropoda; class Malacostraca; order Decapoda; family Palinuridae; genus Panulirus; species Panulirus ornatus. The sequence continues at coordinate 5,634,949 of NC_092295.1, forward strand.
ATCTATATGATAATGATAAACACATATTTTTGATACACTCTTGTGAATTGATTTTATGTCTCCAGGCATTCAAATTTTTTGGTAGCGCAGATAAATGTTCCTCGTATTACTGATTTCTCTATCTTTTCTCTCGAGGATTTTGTTACTCAAAAGGATTTTGTGGTAGAAATCCCCCTGAACATTGTATTCCAAACGAAAATGACTGAGAATCAGAATCATTTACGAGGTAGTCGGTTCGAAGCCAACTGCCCTATCCATGATTCAAACTTGGTGACATTCTTTCAAAAGAAAGTCTAAATAGAATGTAAAAGTACACATTCACTGAAGATAACAGTTTTTTATTGTATGATGTAGATAAGTAAACATACTTAAAAAAAAATAGTCTTTTTGGTCACCATGTTAACTCGTTTAAGTACAGCTACTGAAGTGAACGACACTGAGAATCAGTAGAAGATTCATACATCGAAGAATCAAGTGAATCATACATGAACCACAAGATAGAGCAAAGAGAAACTTTGAAATATGAATAGTGTGAAAAACAAAGCCGAATGTAAGAAAGTAATCTCGAGCGAAAAGGTAATGATAATACGATTCAGAACAAAGTGGGTTAATGAGGCATTTTTTCGAATGACAGACGAAAACAAATATGTTCTTTGCCAAATGCTAAATAACTTAAAGAAAATCTCTGAATTGTGTTGCCACCCTTGCTGAAGTTTGACAGGCTCGCCTTGATAAAGCACCTAATCTACTGTAGATACAAAAGTCACTTCAGTAACGAAAAAGTTCAGAGAATAACCATAAAGTACATCTGTATAAAGGCCTTCAGCACTATTCTTTTGCAGAACCTGATCTGCTCTTGCAATTGCATTCAAACATGCTTGAAAACTTTGATGACATAATGTGCAAAATCTAATTGCGTAAGAAAAAAAAATATATATCTCGAAACATATATCGGCTTTTCATAAAGCCAATATCAAGGTCTTATATCGTCCGGAATTTTTTATTTCCACAAAGACGAGATCCGCAAATATGCTGCTGAATGCAATACTAATTTACTATATCAGAACGGTCTTGTGATGCGCCCTATTCCAATATAGTCTACTACATGTATCAAAAGTCTCATAGCTACAATCTTGACTAATAGGAGAGAGTAATATTGGACGTGTGTGTGGAAGACGGGGAAACCTGAACATGAGGGAAATTGAATCCGAACGCGAGTAGAAATAGTTGGGTTAATTAGTTCGAGGGAAAGAATTGAGAGAGAGAGAGAGAGAGAGAGAGAGAGAGAGAGAGAGAGAGAGAGAGAGAGAGAGAGAGAGAGAGAGAGAGAGAGAGAGAGAGAGAGATATATATATGTGATTTTTTTTGCACAGGACAGCGAGAGGTTGAGTATCTTTGCTCCCTGCTTCGCATATAGAACGATAGGAGAAATGGTAAGATAAGTAAGATAAATAAGTGTTCAGTAACGAAAGGAAGAAGGAGGTTATCAAAGAGAAAAGAAAAAAGTGATTACGGCTCAGCTGGCTAAATAAACTCAAAATTTCACGAAAAGGTCGCCATTGTCATCTCTCATCACGATTATTGTGATTGATGTACAGAATCATCATTTCACACAGTGCATGTCCATACCTAGGAACAGCGCAGATGTAACAAGGTTGAATCCTTTACATAAACCTGTGTACATGTGGGTTGGTCAAGCTGGAAAAAGAATTACTTAGAAAATACGACGAAACTATTTACAGATTCGTTTAGTTAGGGCTGAGAAAGTACCTTCTTATCTAACTTTGTTTAATATGATAATATGATAATGATTTATCCCGAAATAAATGAGGAATAGTATAAACTTCTAGTTGTAATAGATAGGGATGCTGTAGTCTTTTGAAGCTAAAAAAATGATTACGAATTAAGTCATTTTTGAAAGAGGCTTTCATCTTCGCTTTGAATATTCCTCGTTTTTGATATCTTTTCCTCGGAAATTAAAGTAGGTTTCCCAGCTCACTGTCTAAATGTGAAAATGATATCTGATCTACAATGCAGTATTTCAAAAGAGACATATTTGAATAAAGAGACATCAAATCAACGTGTATAGTATTCTCAGAAAGCTACAAAAACAGAATTCCTTTAAATGAAAAGGCTTAGAAAATGTCCAATTTAAGGTAATTCTTTATCTCAAATATTCAAAGTAGAACCTGTGAAAAGTTTCGAGCCATGAATAGTAATGTGGTCCTTCCAGGATGAATAGGTCGTATATCAATAGAAAAGACGTCCTACATAGGCCATCAATGCCGCCCACCATAAGTCATCAATGCCACCCTCATCATAGGTCGTCAATACTACCCTCATCATAGGTGATCAATGCCGCCCTCATCATAGGTCATCAATGCCGCCCTCATCATAGGTGATCAATGCCGCCCTCATCATAGGTCATCAATGCCGCCCTCATCATAGGTGATCAATGCCGCCCTCATCATAGGTCATCAATGCCGCCCTCATCATTGGTCATCAATGCTGCCCTCATCATAGGTCATCAATGCTGCCCTCATCATAGGTCATCAATGCCGCCCTCATCATAGGTCATCAATGCTGCCCTCATCATAGGTCACTATTCCATTAGAATAGGTTTAATTTCTCCAAAAAAATTGTGATTGACTTTCATATCCGATGTTTAGTTTTTTCTTCCTACGAAACATTTCGGTTGTTGCTTTGTTAATTGCACTCTTGGGCTTTCGGCCCATCAGCTGCTAGGATGATTAAGACCGTCGTATAAACTTGGTGACGCCTTTTAAGTAACAAATCATGAATTTCCTCTTCGCAGCCCTTACATGTAAACTGTTAGAACCTTACAATTCTGACAGTCTTAGAATGGTCGTACAACTGTTTTGAACACGTGGTAATCACTTTAGATTAATGGGCTCCTTTTTGGTCAGCGACATTTTGTCTCATTATTGTAATTAAAGAACGAGACAGTGAGTACAGTTGAATCAGTGTATAAAGGAAAAGAAACACCTAAGGCATACGTACATGTAGGGGTACAAAGAGCATCAAGGTGACACAGAAACTATGTTGTCTAAAGGATTCAACCTTGCTAACTCAACTGTCATACACGATCTAAGTCTCAACAAGGTATCTTTTAGAGGATTTAGTTCACTGGGAAATGGATGTTTACAGCTTTAGGTCAGAAGCCTTCAATCATGCACAACACTCGTCATGCAAGCAAGGCATCACATTACCTTGCACACTCGAAGAAAGTGCTCGAGACTTTTCGAAGCCGAGCCTTAAATTATCTCCAATACTTTAAGTAGCCGTGACGAGAGCTAAGTTCAAAATGCTATCCTTATCCAGTAGTCACCAGTATATCGATTATCCTACCATGTATTATGGCCACTACACGTACTGGTCACCATTTACACTGGCCAGCACATGTAGTGACCACCATCTATCAATAACCAGCTCATCGAAGCGCTTTCAATTTTCCCGACTCAAGCACTGTTATAAGTCAACAACTTACTGGTGATATTGCATGGATATCTTAACAACACTCCTGGTGAAGTGTTGATGTGTCTTGTATTTCTGGTTGTAGCTGGATAATGTCGACTGGTTATAAGACTAATTCAATTTTATCTTTAGCTAAAAGGAACTAGAAAGACGGGCTTTTACTGAAAGGAAATGGTAAGGAGGGATTCTTTGTATTTTGGATTAACATGGATAATCTCTTTCTTTCCTCTTTAACTCTACCAATAATCATCATACACATTATCTGTATGTGTGTGTGTGTGTGTGTGTGTGTGTGTGTGTGTGTGTGTGTGTGTGTAATTTCTGCACCATATGTCTTATAGTCATTTAGAGTTTTGTAGTTTCCAAAAGGATCTCTTCCTGCATTATTTTCCATTGTATTTGACGTTTTGTTCTCAGTTGAATATGCAAATACGAATTGGCTTTCCCCATTTCTGAGAAGAGAGAATGGCAATTCAACGAGAGTTCCAATGTTTTACAAAGTTTGCAAAGTAGCAAGCATACCATATGGATAAAATCAAGATTCTATTTCACCCATGATGAACACATCAGCGTTCACCCTAAATCTTATACTCATGTTCAGATAGAAGAGAGAACGAAACAGGAAGAGAGAGTAAAGAGAAAGAGACAAGGATAAAACAGAGAGGGAAAGAGAGTGATTGGATTAGACGAACTCGAAGAAGCCGAAAAGAGTATATGTCTACTTTGAGAAAAGATAATCTTCAGCCTACTTTGATGCTCTGTGGATTTTGATATCCAGGATTAGCGAGACGTGTGACGCCTGTTATGATCTTCCAGATAATCAGAACAGCCTTAAGACCACCTGAGACATGAGGAACAGATTATTATACTGAAGAAAATATAAACAATCGAATCAACATCTATAGTGTGGAGGATGTGTGGAAGTTGGGATAGGATGTAAGTTTGGTGTGAAGGGAAGAGAGATTACTGGCACAGTAATCGCAGTTCTCGTCTTAGTACACCAATTTAGCAACACGTTTGATAAAACCTGCTGGTGTGAGTAAGGCTTCCAAATGCTCTCAAGACCCAAACGAAGACTGTCAAATTAGAGAGGCTGGAAAAAGACAAAAGAGGATCACTGCTTTTAGGAGAGGTTAATATTTTACTTGCTGTAATGGTAAGGGAACTGGAGTTCATGTATAATGGACAAAGACATAACAGTTAGATGAGGGATGAACAATAGCCACAACTTCTATACTTACCTGAGTAACACAAGGATATGAAACGCTGTGAAAACATAGATTAGCTTCGACCGATGAAGGTGCCTCTTACAGGAAATGCAAGATATCATAAAATCTACACTAATGGTAAAACCTCAGAGGTACATGCAAGCTTTCTGAAGGTACATCAAGTATTCTGTGTTCTACTGAAGATTAACAAGACGAAAGCAGTCACTATAGTTAGTTTTACATCCTGCAGTGTTTCTCTTGCTCTATGCCCATTAGGCTAAAGAATAAACATTTGAAGTACACTTTTCTAAACTCTACCCAAGACGGCAATGGAAGTTTAGGTCAAAGATAAGCATTATATACGTATTTGTGAACGTATCATATAGGAATAGGAAGAGTTGAACATATCATAAGGTCTAAAATATTGAGAAATATATAGGACACACTCTTGAAGAAGAAATAACATGCAGTAGTTTTGAATTAGGAGACTTGAGGGTTCCACGCAAGAGAACAGTGACGGGTAATGTGATGAATAGACGTTTCGGCTGAAATTGGCGTGTAGGGAGAAAACATAGAGAAATTACTACTGTGAAGAGCGTTTGCATGAATGGGCAAACGAAGAAGCACACACATGATAAGCATGAGGAAGAAGGTAGAATGAGGCAAATTGTAGGAGGAATGCTTTAGTATGAGAGAAAATGAGGCACTTTACTAGACAGAATAATTGGCTGTGGCTCAGTGTCGTTTTCTACCCTGTAGAATAAAGGAACAGTGTATTGCATGTAGATGAATTGTCTGCATTAGTGCCTTCTGTTGACGAGTTTCACATACATACGCTCAACAAAGATGAAACTGCTGGGGTAACTCGACGAATTACCCGCTTCACGAGACAAGCTCGCCTTGAAAATTGACATGATGACAAGTCCATCCACGGTGGGTGGAAGATCCATGGAGGTTGGAACTAACTCATGCAAATACTTCCCTGGAATGTGTCTGGAATGGATATGAGGTATTATAAAGTGCCTAGAATGGATACGAACAGTTGCAAGGCGTCTAAAATGAATCTGATATTCTAGAAAGTATTGGGAATGGAAATGAATGCCAGGAAAATGTTTGGAGTGGATCAGAGTTACAGGAAAGTGTCTTGAATAGATATCAACTACTGGAAAATGTTCAGAATGCATTAAGCTGGTGGAAAGTGCCTGGAATATATACATGCCACAGATAGTGCCTGGAGTGGATAAGAGCAATTGAGAAATGCACCTCAAAGACATTCAGTCCATCTCACAAACATAAGAACATCCCTCACAAAGACATATTAATGCCCCTGACAAAGATATATCAACACTCTTCAGAGACAAATAGGACACCTCCAACAAAGATATAATGACACTTCTGAAGAAGATAACAATTCAAATGAAAGCCATTTGGCTGAAGACTAACTGCGGAGATAGCGTTACTGGATAAAGAAAAGAAGGCATCGTCTGAGATATATGTTGAAATATCTTCCTTACTGTCAACTACAAAATCTTGCTTAACCCATTCATTCGTTTGTTATACCCACATATTCAGTTGTTACCTTGTCAAGAATATCAGAAGTATATACAGATATTTCTAATATTAATCTGTCACAACTGAACGCTTACAGTGATACATATCATTTTTCTGAATTCTTCCATTGGTAACCTCAGCTTCTATCAACTTTCCTCTTGAGACCATATGTTTAGTGGGAGAGTGTTTGGCCTGAGTATTATCTTCAACACCTGAAAGGGTTTAGGATTCTTCGATCAGTTGTTATAACTTGACAATGACAACCTTAATGACCCCAGCAACTGATACATATGAACCATTAATAGCCAAACAACCACCTTCGTCAGTGGTAATGTCAGCGTCGTTTAGACAAATAATGTAAATAGCATCAGAAGAGTCTGCAGTATGTAGTCATGTAGTCACCACATACTCCATGTTTCGTAGCTTCATGTTGGCCTTCTACAGCATATTAGTGCCGGCCGGAGCAGCATAGCACTATATCCTTCCTTGCTCTACATTTAGCTAAGCCGTGATGCCCAAAGCACGTGCTTTTTTCAAGCATCAGAAGAGCTTTGCTAATGCACATGCATCCACTGATTAATCGCGGTTGCACACGCATAACGTGTGGCGATGGGCTGGTGTATGCAGAAGCCAAAAGCTTTTTATATGAAACTTCGTGTTTCTATCTCCTCCATTCAGAGTGATTCTCTCTCTCTCTCTCTCTCTCTCTCTCTCTCTCTCTCTCTCTCTCTCTCTCTCTCTCTCTCTCTCTCTCTCTCTCTCTCTACGTATGTGTGTATGTATACGTGTGTGTGTGTGTGTGTGTGTGTGTGTGTGTGTGTGTGTGTGTGTGTGTGTGCGTGTGTGTGTGTGTGTGACAAGAGAAAGCATAGAATCCAAAACAAAGTCTCGTGAGACCATCCTACAGAGGCTGGGAAGTTGTCGTTATTAAGCAATTTGAACAACATCCGTCACAGATCATAACATCGTGAATGTACCATCATAAACTTTTTCATTTTCATTTTCCATTTCATGTAGAAAAAGTTGCATTAATATCATCGTTGCCGTCTATTATTCTATTCATGTTAATACCTTTCTATTCATCAATTCACATAATGCCCTGGTTAAGATTTATCATCAAGGAATGTGAGGAAGATTATTTGTTTGTTATCATATATATGTATGATGATAGGCCATCACCGTGACAGAGCTGAGTGATCTTGTTGTGCACGCAAGCGCGTGGAAAGATAAACTGAAGACTTGGTGGTGTATGACGAGGTTATCTGCAGGAGGATAGTACATGGAAAGGCCAGATAACAGAGGACCTGATGGTCTATGACAAGCTTATCTGCCGGGGGGACAGTACATGAGAGGGGCCAGATAACAGAAGACCTGATGGTCTTTGACAAGGTTATCTGCTTGGGGAAAGTACATGGAGGGCCAGATAATAGAAGACTTAATGGTCTATGATGAGATCCCCTGCTTGAGGACAATAACTCTATCTAAAATTCATAACTAAGATAGAAAGTAGATACCAAACCAGATGACCATTTGAAAATGCGTTCAAGAGAACGTACTTGTAAGACGTGTTTCACGGTTCTGTACGGCTGAAACAGGCTAAGGTTTCGTACCTGACCCTTCAGTGTCAGATCTAAGGTTACGTCATCATGCCCAAGGGTCGAACCGTCTACACAGAGGTTATACCGCATTACTAAAAGTTAAGGTATTTCACAGAATCCTTGCTTTACATTGAAATGTAAGAAAATCTAGAAATATTATGATAAAACCTGCCAGCACTCTCTACTTCTGTCTGATGCTTCCTTTTTCTGCTCGAACCTCGAGTTAACATTACTGACTGACTGGAGAGGTAAAGGAAATTTCTTTACCTTAAGAAGCTAACTTAAGTTTCTTTTTCCTGTCTATATTTCATATGGGATTCCTGTAATAAGCATAACAGGTCGTGTGATGGGGAAATATAAGAATCTCACTGACACATGAGATACCTTTTCTTAAGCATCATAATCCACTTTTGAATTCATTTTCACGTTGGTTCTCTGTTGTGTTTTTTTATAGACCGTTTAATCAGAGGTATAGAAATTTTTTATAGAAATAGGCTTGTACTATAATGTCTGGACAAGAGCCTCTTATGCACCTTAAATCATTTCATGGTTAACATTAGCTAAATGAGTCTCACAATATATTCTAGTATACAGTGTTTTACCTCTAATTACCAGTAAATGATCAACTAGAGGAAATGGAGAGACCAAATAACTATTTTGTAATTTAATAATATATCTGTTAAATATTCATTAGTGAAGCATTTCTGTATATTTTCATTGTGGATAGTTGAAAGTCTAGGTTGAGTAAGTTAATATGGTGTAACATTAATAGCCAATTTTCTAGTTACCTTCACCTCGGTGTTGCTGCAATTCATGCTCAATGTTGAAGAAGAAAAAGATACTCCGATATATCTTGAATCATATGTAGTATGTAGTATAGTATGTAAGTTATACATCACAATGGCCAGCAGTTACCGTTGCACCAGTTGAGGGAGGAGAACAGGATGTGAATTCCTTGTGTCTATTTTAACTACGTGTTGCTCAAGCCTACGTTGTCATGACAATGGATTGGAATAGATCTATCTGTATATACTAGCTACGTAGCCACGATCATTTCTTCCATTCTAGAACCATCAGTAATCCGCATAGTCCACCACAATCATTTGCACTTCTACCACTCCACAGCCATCAGTATTTTACCACTTCACAACCACTAGCCTCTAATCGCTACATAACCACTATTTTTCTTCCACTCCACAACAACTATCTTCCTACCACTCCACAGTCACGAGCATCCTAATCACTCCACAACCACTACCATCCTACTACTCCACAACCACTAGCATCCTACCACTCCACAACCACAAGCATCCTTCATTATTCCAACCATACCAAGACCAGCACCATCCCACCACTGATTATTCATGGAATAATTGGAAGGATTATAAAGATGGACAAGGGAGATATCAAATCTAGTTCCGAAGAGATTCCAAATGTCCAAAACAATATCTGTCTCGGTAAGAATTGGACCAACAAAAGATTGACTATTAAATAAAGACTCTCCTGTTTTTTCCTACTCGAAAGGAGAAATAAACATGGAGAATAGTACTGATTTAGAGCTCTAATTGTCCATCAGGTCAATAACTGAGCTGTAGGAAGCATGGTTAGAGCCTTTGAGTTGCTGGAAGGCAGAAGAACCAGAAAACGTATGAATGATTTACCTCTTTATTTGATACATTAGTCTGGATTTGATTAGAAGGAACACACAAGATCAGTGATTGATGATTAAAGTATTTCCTCTTAGAAGTCCCAGGCCAATATCAAAAGACCCTGTATGATAGTTAGATATTGATATGTATATTCACTAGGAGGGAAAGCACGATGCAAATACATTCAGTGGATAACATTTTTATTCGGAATGAAAGACTGAAGTTAAGTAGGGCTGTAGGAGGCAGGGGAGTGGAGAAGGGGTCTGGAAGGGTTCTAAGATTGGTATTCAGTGGGCAAGTTTCCAGATGCTAAGGATTTTATTGTGAATATATCTTTAAGTACTTGAACTGCAACTAAGGTAAGGTTTTTCATGTGAAAGTTTGATGTTTCGTAAGGATTTGTTACAAGGGTGTTCATTCAGGTTTTACTGTGTTTACATTACTTGTATCGGTGTAGGTAGAAGGGTGGGTATGCAGTTGTTGCTAGATGAATTATGTGTGGGGGTTTTCCATGAGGGTTTTATGGTATTCATATTATCCTTATATTATTATCATAATCATTTTTGATTCTATCATCACTACTATCATTGTTATCATCATTATTATGATTATCATTATAATTATTATTTCCATTATCATTATTGTTATCATTAATTTATCATTATCATCATTATCATTATTATCATTATTATCGTTATCATTATTATTATTATTATTATTATATCATTATTATTATCACTATTATTATTATTATTATTATTATTATTATTATTATTATTATCATTATTATTATTATTATTATTATTATTATTATTATTATTATTATTATTATCATTATGATGATGATTATCATTATTATTATCATTATCATTGTTATCATTATTATTAATATCTATGTTATCATCATCATTAGTATTATCATTGTTATCATTATCATTACTATCACCATTATCATTATCATCATTACATTATTATCAATGTTGTTATTATTTTTATTAGTATTATTATTATTATTATTATTATTATTATTATTATTATTATTATTATTATTATTATTATTATCATTATTATTATTATTATCATTATTATTATTATTATTATTATTATTATTATTATTATTATTATTATTATTATTATTATTATTATCATTATTATTATTATCATTATTATTATTAATTATTATCATTATTATTATTATTATTATTAATCATTATCATTATTATTATTGTTATTATTGTTGTTGCTATCATTATGAATGTAATACAGGACGTCCTAACCAATGATTTTTGTAGCTTTAAGTCTACGCCACACTCAGTAGCAGTGGCAGGTTAGACACTCATGAAGTGAGAAGTTCTTTGACGAGAGTGTACTTGCATCCATGAACCGACGATAACACAGCCTCTCCAAAGGTGACACTTTACTCGTAGCATAACGTCATGCAGGCGGAGTTCGGTAGCAAACGTTGACTTACGAATATTTCACTTCGAATCAACAGGTCAAAGCAGGTTTAATACACCTTAAATATATTCACATAATGTATCCAGATTCGCGATGTAATCATGTAAACAGGACAGTGAGAACGGCGTAAAATGTACATGTAAAACAGCTGTAAAACGAAAGAAGAAACATGAAAGTACAATCTTGTGAATCTTGTTGAAAAGACTAAGTAAAATTGGAAGGCGCAACGCTGTTTAGTCACGCAGAGTATTGACAAAAATTTAAACGATAAACTATTTAATGCCACAAAATCTGGTTCAAACGTCCTCCAGACTCCGACAGCTGTTCTGTATGTGTAACAGGTATGCCTCAGATGTTATCATTTATCACTACCAAGCCTGACAGCTAATTCCAAATTCTAAATTTCATTCTGCTTTATTCTGAAGATACACCACACCAGTGCTCAGCAGATTCTAATTACCAGAATGTTTGATGGAGATAATTTGATCGACTGTAGTTACATAGGGGGCCAAAAAAATAGTCATCACCAACTATCGAATGGCTGAATTGAGTCATTCAGTGTTATCACAAGTAAATGCAGATGAACATAGAAAAGAATGGAAACACAAATGGATCATTAACAGCAACTCAAACAACGGTAAAAGGCGTGTGTGTGTGTGTGTGTGTGTATGTGCATGTGTGTGTTTGTGTGTGTGTGTGTGTGTGTGTGTGTGTGTGTGTGTGTGTGTGTGTATGTGTGTGTTTGGGTGTGTTGCTTCCTCGGGAAGGTCAAAGGATAATTATGCAAGCGTCAAGCAACACTTCAGCGTCGAGTGAGCAAAATTCTGTTCATTATTTGTTAAGTTGAAACAATGTCCAGGCAGCAGCAAGGTAAAGTTCATATCACATCTTGTGAGACTTTCAATCCTTCGTCAAGCGATGGTCATATAATGCTAAACCCATCGGGCACGACGGCACGATCCTTAAGCATGACGGAACGACCCTTAGGGTCGATGGACTGACCTTTGACCCGACCCTTGGGTCAAGTTAGAAACCAGGCCATTGTACATTAAACCCGAGGGTCGTTCCTATTGTGTTCAAGGGTTGTAGTTTGGTGCTGAGGGGTCGTACCGTCATAGCAAAAGGTCGTACCTTCGTACTTAAGTCTTGTTCCGTCTTGCTCAAGGGCCGTTCCGTCATGCTCAAGGTTCGTACCGTCTTGCTCAAGGTTCGTACCGTCGAGCTCAAGGTTCGTACCGTCGAGCTCCTGAAGTTAATGACCGGGATAGTGAGATGGAACCACTTCTGTGACAGTGATCAAGCAAAGACCCAGTAACGCATATATAACGCTTATATAACGTCCCCGTCACGGTCATATAATGTCAAAGCGACGATCAGGCGAGGATCAGGCAATACAGGTAGAGTGTCTACACAACGCACTTGCGAAGAGAATTTTTACGAAGCATCTTCAATGACAAGATAAACATGGGTTAGAGAGCAGCCAATTCTGTCTTTTACCTTTTTTCTCTCTTTCCATTTACTCCATCGCAAACAACTGCCTCACAGCAGACCCCTAACGCGAGCTGCTGCAGCCCAACATCGACAAACAACGGCTGGGATGCTCATCATCCATACAGACTGTGGTCAATTAATGGCAGAACTGCACGTCGTTAACCTCTCCCCAGGTCTAGGAACAGTCAAGCTAATCCCTGATCTGATGACAATGAACCTGCTTGTTGCCTCACAAGCATCGACCAGGGGAAGGAAAGAGTTAACTCTAACCCAAAGCACAGGAGTCGTCTATTTCTCCTTTAGTCCAAAGGCTGAGCAGAAATTCTACAACGCAATCAAAGGCCAAGATATCTTCTCTTGGTTCGAGATTACATTCTCCTGTTCAGACGGCTGTCCTACACTGGCGAAGCTACAAGTGAAGTTAAAGTATTCATCTTTTTACCCAGAGGAAAGATGATCTCATCTCTCTTTGAGTCCAATAGCCCAAGTCAGTGATATTCTATCCACCAGTCCTTCAGACTCTGAACCGTGCCTTTAAAAGGTGGAGAAGAGGTAGTCAAGCTAACATACCACCCCTTCAGACGAGGCTGGAGCCACTGGCCGTCCCTTCAGTCCAAGGTTTACACTATCCATTCAGTCTACAGCCAAGCAACGATCAGACCAAACCCCCACGTACCCCTGAAAGCGAGGTTATTTACAACCCCTTTTCAAGGTAGAGCCGATCACCCCACCACTCCTTCAAGCAATGAGTAGACCAACAACTACTCTCCCCCCTATCTAACCAACCCTACAAGCGACAACCGAGACTTCCACCACCCCTTCAAGCGACGGTCAAACTGCCCACCACCCCTTCAAGCGACAGCTAGAGACCGGACCCACCCTCATCACCCCTACAAGCGATGGTCAAGCAACGGTCAGCTACCCACCACCACCCCAAACTCCTGAGGCGTGACCGTTGGGTCTTGCATGTTCACTTTGCTTCCTCCGCTCTCTCTTCCTCCCTTCATCTACCACTGCATTATTTCCTGTGTGTGTTCTCCTCCCTCCCTCCCCTCCCCACCGTCCTTCCTACCCTCCTCCACCTCCCTCCCTGTCCCCACGGGCGAGGGGTTGGGGACCCTCACGGCCATTCAGACAGCCTTGTGGTCAGTGCGTGTCCGGCAGCCCTAAGGGAATGTTGGGGGGTTTGGTGAGGGAGGGTGTATGGGAGACCTACCAGACTCCCTTTCATGACGTCACATCACCTTCCTCCTCCTCCTCCTCCTCCTCCTCCTCCTTCTCTTCCTTCTCCACTGGTCAGGATGCAGCTCTCTCCTCCTTGATATGTTACATCCTTATTGCTTGTCAAGAACACTTCCTCATTTTTTCCTCCCTCAATTTCCTTTTCACAATTTCATTCGTCTACTCTTTCTATTATACTTTTATCATTTCATCCTTGCAGTCCTGTTATTTACTCAATCTTTTCTCCTGTATTCCTTTTATTTCCTTCTTGCCTATGACTTCATCGTCTACCTATCACCTTCTCATTCCTACTTCGCCAATCTAGTTCCCTTCTCTCTCTTCTTTCCTGTGTTAGTTTCACCTTCGATCTTTAGCGGATTATAGAGCAGGATCATCGCTAACGATGACTTTATCCTGACTTCATCTGGACTATCTCTTTTTCCTCTTCTTCCATTTCTTTCTCCTTCTGCTTCAATTATCACGTCTTTTCCTCTTCCTTTGTTCTACATATATCCACACCTCTCCTTCTTCTCTTCCCCTTATGTTGCTCCCCATCCTTATCCAACTGCCCCTGCTCCTTTTTCTACTTTGTCACATCTTCTTCCTATTCTTTCTTACCCACTTCCTCCTTTATTACCATTTTCTCCCTGTCATTACTTTATTCCGGTCATACTTCTAGAGCATCTTGTTATTTATTGCATTCTGTTGCAGTCACATTCATCGGTATTTGGAATCACCTTTTTTCTTATCTCATCAATATTTTCCATCACTGTCTTTTATTTTTACTCGTTCTATTATCTTTATATCCTGTTTTCTTCCATTGTTTGCGTTTCTTCCTCTTCACGTCAGCTTCTTATCGGTATCTTTATTACGTATTCTCTATCCTTCGCACTTTTCCTAGTCTTTTTTAGTTCTGCATTCTGTCCAAATACATTTCCTGTTGCTGCATATCTTTATTCTCATTACTTTACTTCCCTGTCCATCCTCTTTTCGACTCGCTTCTCTCCCGTTTGTTATTTCTTGATGTTTATCTCCTTTCCTATCCTCATCCCTCTCCCTAACCAGCTATCTACCTTCACTTCCTCATTCGACTTTCCTTCTATTCAATTATCTTGCTCTTCATTCTTCTCCTCTCCTTTAACATTCCTCCTTCCTTACCTCTCTCCCTCTCTTTACCCTAGCTTGTATCCAACGCTGCGCCTCCTCCCTTCACTCCCCTGCTGCCTCTCTCCACAACACTAGCACCCCAAACACCGACGCCTTCCCTCCCCTCCCATCATAGATCCCATTACTTCTCTCAACTTCTGGTTTTTTCTCCCCTTCTCTGCGCCCTTCTCTGTCTCCTCCTCCTCCTCCTCCTCCTCCGTTTTCCTCCATTTCCTTCACTTTCTCACGATACGTCGAATTCCTTTCTCTATGTCCACGTTTATTTTACATTTCTCTCCATTTCTTTTATCTGCGTCTTTTGATCGATTTGTCCACCGCGTTCGTCTGCTTCATCATCTTCGCCTCCCTGTCTCTCTTACCATCTATTTTTACATCCCTCTTTTCATCTTTCGATGTTTTTGATTCCTCCCTTCTTTCACCCTCCCTCGTTTTCACATCTCTTTCTCTCCCGTTTTGTCGTAATGTCTCTCACCTTCTCTACTCCCTCATCTTTATTTTCATCTTTTCTCTCGATCATATTTGTTTTTACTCTCCTCTCTCTCTCTCTCTCTCTCTCTCTCTCTCTCTCTCTCTCTCTCTCTCTCTCTCTCTCTCTCTCTCTCTCTCTCTCTCTCTCTCTCTCTCTCTCTCTCTCTCTCTCTCTCTCTCTCATCCTGCCCAGCTGACCATACCCTCTCTCTCCACCGGTTACCAAACATGTTAGATATGTTCCTGGGTAATGTTGGTTACTTGAGGTCCTTCTGCCTGCTCGCTACTAGCTGCCATACAAGTCGAGTTATTGTTCCTATTCGTGTTGGTGTTACGTTGCTACTGGTGCTTGAGTAGATGGACTACTGCTGTTGGTGACCGACGCTGATACACCTGGGTGTTACTGCTGTTGTTGTTGTTGACGCTACTTCCATACACAGAAGAATATGGGAAACCCACATAGCAGAAGAGCTGCTCATCTATGACGAGGTCATCTGCTGCAGGACAGTAATAATATCCTGCTCTTCATTTAGATGGACACAGGATTACGAAGTGGAAGGCTCCAACCAAGCCACCTCAGTTTCTGGTACACCATCTGGCAGGAGAGATATTGAGGAACATCATAAAGTGAGTAGAAAAAATACTGACGTAGAATCATTACAGGAAGGGATGAGATATTGAAAAGTGCCATGGTTTCGCCAAGGCCAACAAGTTTATCTCTCTCTCTCTCTCTCTCTCTCTCTCTCTCTCTCTCTCTCTCTCTCTCTCTCTCTCTCTCTCTCTCTCTCTCTCTCTCTCTCTCTCTCTCTCTCTCTCTCTCTCTCTCTCTCTCTTGTCCTTGACCTTTCACTCACTTTTTTTCTCTATTCCTCATTTCATTAATCCCTTCCCCTCATATGTTCCTATTTTCACCTTATATTTTTTCCTCCTTTCTCCAAGCTTGTCCTATCTATTCTAAATTTTTTAATCTCTCCCTAAAACTTCGATCGTTTCCTCCCTACTCTCTCACACCAATCATGCCTCTCTTCCTCCCCTCCCCCTCTCCCCAAGAATTAATCTCCCTCTCCCCATCTTAACAAATGCACCCCCCTTGGCCACTTAATTGCAACGAAGCTTACGAACAAGCTTCCTCTTAACCTTCATCGATCAGCTTTCTAGACCCCTTGCGACATTCGTATACGTATTCGTAGTACGGTTCGTAAGCTTCGTCCGTGGACGTGGTTCCTCTTGCATCGTCCATGAAGCTCGCCCGAAGGTATACCGTAGCTGCTGTGAGATCGTCTTCAATATTTTTAATAGGGTGAATTAGACTCTTCAAGCTCCCTAACTCGGCATCTCGTCCTTTACTGGGTGGTACACCCCCTTAATCTCCCTTACACCATCCCGTAGTGTAAACCCCCCTCCCTTTCCTCCACCCCTTAGTCCACAGAAACCTCCCAATCCCTCCCTCTCCCCCTTTTATCCCTCCTAGTAACAATTTCACATGAATAGTAATTTTCCCAGGAACGCCATAACCATTCTTTGTTTATCCCAGGACATCCTCCCGAGTCGCACTTAATGTCCAGCTTGCCTGCCCTTCTCTCTCTCTCTCTCTCTCTCTCTCTCTCTCTCTCTCTCTCTCTCTCTCTCTCTCTCTCTCTCTCTCTCTCTCTCTCTCTCTCTATCTCTTACTACACTCATTCCTTTTCTCTCATCCTCTCTCCCCCAACTCTCACACCCCTTTCTCACCCTCCCACCTCCCTCCCTTTCCGTTCCTTGATGCACTCGTGGCCTCCTCCTCCTCCTCCCCCCTACTCCCCCTACACGCACCAGCCACCCCTCCCCCCCCCCCCTCCTTCCCCCGCCTCCCTCCCCCCCCTTTACTAAAGGCACGCTAATCCTATATACGTTCCTCCAGCATCCTTACCTTGCCTGCTGGATGCTCCCTCCCTCCAGCGATTTATCCTCTGTCCCGTATTTCCACCTCATCTTTTTCTCCATCTCCCTCATGTCCCGTTTTCATTACTCTCTCGCTATCTCTCTTTCTCTCTTCTCTTCTTTTCTCTTTTATTTCTTTCATCTCTCTCTCTCTCTCTCTCTCTCTCTCTCTCTCTCTCTCTCTCTCTCTCTCTCTCTCTCTCTCTCTCTCTCTCTCTCTCTCTCTCTCTCTCTCTCGTTCCATCCCTCTTAATTCCAGTGTGGTTACCTTACATTAGTTCCTCCCACCTTCCCATGCAGCTTCCTCCCGCCACTCCCATGGTTATACAACATCACCCCCTCCACTCCCCTACAACTCCCATGGCCGCCATACACCAATCTTCCCTCCCCATACACTCCCATGGCCACCAGACCAATCAACACCCCCTTTTCTACTCCCATGGCCTCCACGCGCCAATCTGCCATCCCCTGCCACTCCCATGGTCTGCATTACCAGTCGTTACTCCCCCTCCAATCCTAAAGCCTCCAAACACCAATCTTTCCTCGTCTTCCACTGATATGGCCTTCAATCACCTATCCTTCCCCAGCTTGCCTCCCCAGACAGCCACGTACATACAACACTTGCTTCCTCCATCGCCCACTAAGATGCTTCGCCCGTTCCCAATTCATCCATTACAACCCCCTCCCCCTTCCCCTCATCCCAACACCCCCTCCACTCCACTCCAGCCCTCCCCCCTCCCACCCCATACACGGCAGCGCCCTAGCTCTCCCCCCCTCCAACACACACCCTCCCCCTTCCACTTAGCCACAGTCCCGCTCTACCCTCCCCCATCCCTAACCTCCCTCATTTGTCCCCCCTCCCCTTTCCCTCTCTCGTGCATTCACCCCCTGGCTACCCCTCCTGCCTACCACCCCCCTTCCCCATCCCTCGAGTGCATTGCAAGCCCGCCTCCCACCCCCCATCCATTCCTCCCCCCCACGGTAACATCCCGCACCATATTGATTGATGCAAGCTGGTCACCTCTTCTCCTTCTCTCTCCCTCTCTCCCTCCCTCCCTCCGCTCTGCCTTCCTCTTTCTCCTCCTCCTCCTTCTCCTTCTCCTCGGTCTTTCTCTTCCTCCTTCCTTTCTACTCCTTTTGCGAGGGTTTCTTCTTCCCTCTTTCGTTGCTTTCACCTATCCTCTCCTCGTTCCTCTCCAGTATCTGTCAACCATCTGACTCCTTTTCCAACAGCTGTCCTCCTCCTCTTCTTCCTTCTCTTCCTACATCTCCTATTCTTCCTCCTCCTCTTCCTCCTCCTCCTCTTCTTCTTCCTCTCCTCCTCCTATTCCTCATCCTCCTTGTCCCTTCTCTTTAGCCTTTTTTCACTCTCCCCTTCTCCGCTCACCCCAGGCCATCATCATCCACGTAACTCCGACCCCCCAACTACCCCCCTACTCACCAGATCTGGGCTACCCCCTACCCATCAACACCCAGCAATTCCTTGACCATCGACACCCTGTTACCTCTTACCCATAAATATCCAGCTATCCACCATCCATAAAAATCTAGTTAACTCCTATCCATCAACACTCTACTTCTTACCCATCATCTTCCAGCAACCCTCGGCCCATCAGATCCGGCTACCCCCTGGGGTAGGGTCGGCAGCCGCGCCTCTGCCTCAATAACACTATCAACACTGACCATCAAAACATCTCTGTCTGTGAATGTCCTTCATCAGTGTCGAAGGCATCACAACATCGCCTTTTCAAGTTCGCTAATGCTTAAAGGGCTGCTGGCGGTAACCCACTGTAATTAGGAATGGATGCAGGTAATCAAAGCCAAATTAGCACGCACGAAGACATTAATTGAGGTTTTCTGTGTGTCAAAGATGTTGAGGGACAGCATTATTGAAGGAGGCATTAGAAATATACGCATTTTTAATTGCTGTGAGCTTTGGACACCTTTTTGATTTTCCTTAACGAATATATATCTAATAGATTTAAGAATAAAACGAATATAATCAAATGTAATGTATAGCGTAGAAGTAATGAATAGACTTCCTGTCAACAGGAACTAATAGAACTTCTCCTCTTTATGTATGGATGGTCAAGACAATGTATAGATAACGACTTAATCTATGACGTCCAGACGTCCCTTCATTACTACAAACACCGATTCATCACATTCCACGACTCTTCTTGCCCACGATGCACCTCCTTCAGTGAAGACACAGAACTCTTACTGCCCAGTTGCTTCGCACTCACCACAAAGACATATACACAACATCGCTACACATCATGACCTTTAGTCGTTCTCGGTGAGCGTGGCTAGCTTCCTGGGCGCTGCGAGAGTTTCATAAACATAAACGGGACTCCTGGGCCATGAGGCAAATTCCATAATGTTAATAATCACAAGACCATACTCAGTGCCTTTTGGACTGAAGAGAAATTTTTCAACACTGCGGCAAATTATGCTCTGAGAGTGACCTTACGGAAGCAATTTAGAATTTTAGAGATGTTCTGTATGGAGACGTAATTAATTTTTGCAATAAACACAAGAGGTTACTGATTCGCCGTGCAGACTTTGCATGGTGGGCTGGGGTGCTGCAAGGGGAGAGGCTTCGGGTGATTTAAGGGTGTCTGGGGTGTTGCTGGGAGCTTCAGGGAAGGTTTTGTAACTACTGGGGAAGTTAGGGAGTTGCAGTAGAACTTAGGATACCGTTGTGGAGGCTGGGGAGTTGTAGTGGAGGTTGATGTACTGCTGGGATGTTTGGGGATGCTTCTAGGGCGTTGATGTGCTGCAAGAGAGGCTGGAGTGCTAAAAGAAACACTGGGGAGCTGTAGGGGGAGGATGAGGAGCTGCAAGGAAAGCTGGGGAGTTTCAGGGGTTTTATCGTATATCAAACAATGTATTTTCTGTTTTCATCGGCAAAGAGGCTATTTTCGATATATTTTTACAACTGACGCATGGATACATAGAATTTTTTGCCAGCTAAACGTAATACCGAAAGCTATTTTTGGTGTATTTGTGTTGATTTTGTTTTAGAAATACGTTTAAAAGCAAAAGCAGAATTTATATAGTTAACCCTAAAATTATGTCGTTTTCTCTGATGTAGTACGTTTTCTCTAAATCTTTGAAGGATAGCTAATGAAAAGTTTTCAGCGACCTTTCATTACTACTTATATTGCTGTAGTGAATTGAAACTCATACGCAAGTACCATATATCTTAAATTTATGAAATTATTTAATATATTTCCTATAAATCTCAAGAAATACCCAGAAATTGAACGCTGCAGACGTGGAAATATGATATAGCATAAGTCCGATACTTGGACAGCAGCAGTTGTCATGTTTACTCGTATTAAACTGGAACTTAATATTTCTAAAATATTTAAGTTTTCATTGGATATTTGAGTGGAAAAAAATATGCATTTAGAGCGAATACATCCAGCAAGTTTGGGGTTTAGATCGAGTATTCATGATTAAAGTTACGGGGATTTTCGATGATATGAGCAAGCGAGTGAAAGCGTCCACAGATGATGATAATCGAAGCTTCTTGTAAGTATAATGAAAATTATTTTTATGCGTAATAATCAGGATTATCTCAATAAGAATCATACCTCCTTATTGGTGGTCAAATATAAGCTAATTGTTATGACAGGAAATCAGCTCGTATTTATAGATGATAACCTCTCATATATATATATATATATATATATATATATATATATATATATATATATATATATATATATATATATATATATATTAATGTACTCTCACAAAAATGTATGAAAATAAAGCCATAGTTGTCCTTGAAACGGACTTTACAAGAACAAAATGATACCCAAATTGTTTTCATCTTGGACGAAGGGAAAACAAACATGAAAAATGACCAGAAACACTTCAAGGTGTTCGTATGCTTCCGTTCCTGCAGTAGAAATGGTCTTCCACAGGTCAACAGAGATGAATCACTGATTCATAGACTCTATGAATATCTCTCTTACCCCTGTGAATGTTGGCTGATGTAGCTATTCACGTAATGTTAAGAATGGTAGAAGTAAATGCTGTAGTGACGAATGTTAATAAACATTTATGTCTCTGAACAAATATATCTAACATAATTCAGAGTCAGTTGTTAAAGTAACAGTGGCACTTATGTAGTCAGAGGGAGACTAGCTATACACGACAAAGAATGTCATGATGTATATTATTCATGAAGAAGGCGCCGATGGAACTGTAAATTCATCTTTAAGAACGACAGAGGCGTGGCGCCAAGCCCGCTCCGTGAGAGTGGCGCTGTGAGGGACGGTGTGTGACGGAGGAGCCTTAGACTTACGTCACAGTGACGTAACGAGACGCATCCCTCCCTTCTCAAGGCACCGTCGCCCGTCAAACATAAGTGGACAACAAAAGGACCATAAATCTACCCCCTGCGTCAGAGCAGACGAAATCCTTGACTCATTCGAGGTATATGTGTCCTACACTATTCGTCAACCTCATTAAGAGAACTTGCCTTCGCTGCTACACTTGCCTCTCCTCGATAGAAATAGTGACTCAACAAAACTATGGGAAGATGATGGCATTACATGGAGACGAAACTGTGACTTGAGCGCCCTTAATGAAGAATAAGGCCAAGTTCCTTAACCTTTGATGAAAAAATATCCACTGAGGCTTTTTGTATTTTGATCTGACTCCAAATAAGTCTGTTTGGGGATATATATATATATATATATATATATATATATATATATATATATATATATATATATATATATATATATGATAGTGCGTGTGTGTGTCGGTGTGTGTGTGTGTGTGTGTGTGTGTGTGTGTGTGTGTGTGTGTGTGTGTGTGTGTGTGTAACATGTCATTTGTCATGTTTGATGGGTCATAATAATAATAGTCAAGGTGATGTCGTCAGCGAAATCATGTTGGCCATCATAGATCGGGTCAAGGTAGGTGAAGGGTTCATC